>NW_028277030.1:61702954-62005984 GCF_059951505.1 Python bivittatus | reverse complement strand
ACTACATCTTGGTGTAATGTATATCCCTAGGTATTTAACCCTGTTTGTAACCTGTATTTCCAAGACTTCTTCCAATTCTTTCTTTTGCCTTGCTAGCATATTCTTTGTTAATATCTTTGTTTTGTCTTTATTTATTTTTAGTCCTGCTACTTTTCCATATTCTTCTATCTTTTCAACTAATTTAGGTGCTGTTTCCAGTGGGTCCTCTAGTATAAATACTAGGTCATCTGCAAAAGCTTGCAATTTGTACTCTTCCTTTTTAATCTTCATTCCTTTTATTTCTTTCTCTTCTCTTATATTCCTGTTCAACACTTCTAGTGTTAAGACAAACAACAAGGGCGATAGTGGACAACCTTGTCTCGTCCCTTTTGTTATGTCTATCTGTTCTGTTAAATCTCCATTTATCATGATTTTTGCAGTCTGTTTATGATATATTGTTTCAATGGCTTGGGTAAATTTTCTACCAAAGCCCATTTGTTCCAGTTGCAGTAGCATAAATCGCCAATTCACGTTGTCAAAGGCTTTTTGTGCGTCTAAAAATATCAGGGCCATTTGCTTTTCAGGGTGTGCCTCATAGTATTCCAGTGTGTCCAGAATTACTCTCATGTTGTCTTTAATTTGTCTCTTTGGCAAAAATCCGTTTTGATCGGCATGGATAAAATTATTTAAATATCTTTTTAGTCTTTCTGCCAATATTGAAGCAAAAATTTTATAATCTGAATTTAGTAGAGATATAGGTCTATAATTTTTAACCTGTAGTGGGTCAGTGTCCTCCTTTGGTATAAGTGTAATATATGCTTCAGTCCATGTTTGGGGTATCCTCTTCTTTGTCATAACTTCATTCATAACTTCCAATAGTTGAAGGCTCAATATGTCCTGGAAGGTTTTGTAAAATTCCACTGGCAGCCCATCTGGACCCGGGGCTTTCCCGACATTCTGCTTTTTAGAGCTTCTGTTAGTTCCATCATAGTTATATTCCCCTCTAACATTATTTCAATGTCTTTAGGTATCTGAGGTAATTTCGCTTTCTGTAAATGTTGTCTTACTTCTTCTTCTTGTACATTCTCTTGATAGTACAATTTTCCATAGTAATCTTGTATAATTTTTTTCTTGTCCTCATTACCAAAGCAGATCTGTCCTTCTTCATTTATCAATTGATTAATCCTTTTTGATTCTCTCTCTTTTCTCAGTTTATAAGCTAGCCATCTACCTGGTTTATTTGCATCTTCAAAATAATTCTGTTTAGCACTTCTAATTTTTTGTGCCAGCTCCTCCTTTTCCATTAATCCCATTTTATGTTTAATTAAATCCATTTTAGCTTTAATATCTTTTTTGCGGGGATTTCTGTAACTCTTCTTCCAATTTTTTATGGTCATCCTCCAATAGTTTAAAAGTCTTTTTCTGCGTTATGTTTCTTTTCCTTGTATAATCTATTATTAAACCTCTTGTATAAGCCTTCATTGTATCCCAAAGATTCTGTAATGATGTATCCTCTTTTTTATTTACATTAAAAAAGAAGGTAAGTTCTTTCTCTATTTTTTGTTTGAAATCTTTTTCTTTTAGTATCCTGTTATTTAAAGTCCATCTAGATCTCTTCCGTTGTCCTTTCCAGATAACTACCATTGGGTTGTGGTCGGCCCAAATACTTGTTTGTATTTCAATTTCTCGAATGTTAGCAAATAAATCCGCTGACATCCATATCATGTCAATTCTAGACCAAGATGCATGTCTGTCTGAATAAAAAGTATATTGTTTGTTTGCTGGGTTTCTTTCTCTCCAAGCATCTTTCAAGTCTATTTCTTCTGTCATTCGAAGGAAGGATTTTGGCAATGTCTTCCTAGTTCTCTTTGTCAATTTCTGTGTTTTATAGTCTAATTGATCATTCATTATTCCATTAAAATCTCCCATCATACAAATATTAACATAATCCAATTCAGCTATTTTCATATGTAATTTCCTATAAAATTTTTCTTGATTGTCATTGGGCGCATAAATTGCAATTAAAAGAGTTTTAACATTATTATCTATTATTTCAACCATCAAAATCCTTCCATCATCATCCGCATAGATTTGTTCTGCTGGCATTGTATCTCTAATATATAGGACCACACCTCTTTTTTTACATTGTGGCAAGGAAGTGAATAATTTACCCAGTTTTTTTGCTGCAACAAATATTCGTGTTGTTTTTTGATATGTACTTCTTGCAGACAAATTATATCAAACTTTAACTTCTCTAATTTATGAAATACTTTCCTTCTTTTAATAGCCAAATTAAGTCCATTTATATTGATCGTAATCAATTTTCTTTCCTCCATGTTAGGCTTTATACGAGGGTTTAATTGCTCTAGTAGATCTTACTTCTCGTTGTTCTCTAGGAGCACCATCTCCCCCACTTTCTTCTTTTTCTTTTCCAGTTGCTGCTGCACCTTCTTCTTGAAACTCAATTAACGACTCTTCCTTTTGTGTGTCTTCTTCTTTTCCTTTAAAGAATTCTGAATAGAATAGCTCTGCTTTTTGGACTGTATCAACTCTTTGTCTTTGCTCCTGCCAAGTGAACTGAAGACCTTCTGGAATCAACCATCTGTAGTTTACTCCTCTTCTAAGTAGCTCTTTAGTCAGGAATGAGTATTGCCTTCTTATATCTCTTACTTTTCTTGGCACCTGCTTCAGGACTACAATTTCTTTATCTTTGTACTTTAGTGTTTTCTCTCTTGCCACCTGGAGTATCTGTGCCTTAATAGTTTTTTTAGTAAATCTTATGTGTACTTCTCTTGGTAGTTTATTTCTCATTGCATATCTCGTATATACACGAAAAATTTCATCCATCCCATCCGACATCTTCTCTGTGGTTATCTCCAATGCTTCTGCCAGTATTTCTGTCATTATTTCCGCAAGGTTTTCACCTTTTCCTTCCTCTATGTTTTGAAATCTCAAATAGTATTCTGATTTATCAATTTCCCATCCTAGCAAGTCACTCCTGGCTTTTTCGACTTCACTCAGTCGAGTATCAATATCTCCAATTTTCTTATCTCTTTGTGTGTCTTCATCTTCAATTTTCTTAAATCTCTCCTCATATTTTGTCATCATCTGTTGTATACTTTCATCTGTCTTTTCAATTCTATGCTCAATATTCTCCGTCCTCTTTCCAATCTTCTGAATTTCTTGCATAATTGCCTGTAATGTCACTTCCTTCTCTTTTTCATATTGTATCATTGTCTGAATTGAACGTTGTCTCCCAGGAGGTGAAGAGGAAGCTACTGACGTTGATGGGATTGGGGCTGTTATTTTCTTGCTCATCTTGATGCTTAAAGCTGCTTAAAGATTTCCATCACACCCTGTCCAGATATTATTGTAAGTCCCTATATAAAGATCTACTTTCATTCATGTAGAAAGGAGTAACTTGACGTGTTGACTAAGGACAGCCATTGCAATTGAATCCTGGGCTCCAGTGGAAAGTGCTGGTGATCATCTGCAGAGCCATGTGTTGGTTTTCAATCATTGTTCATTGGTTAGATTTTCTCCAATAACTCAAGGTGCCTTACACGGGGGACTCCATTTTATTCCCTACACCAGCAACCCTGTAAAGTAGTGGTTTTTCTGTGGCTGAGAATAGGCTTGACCCTGATTCTCCACAGTCCTACTCCAAGACCTTAATCATTGCACCACACTGAAATAAAGCACTTATGTGTGTAGGCTTAGGCCTTGGATAATGCTCCAGAGTATTCCAGGTATTTTATGTGAAAGAGGCAGCATGTGAACTGAGGGCATAAAGGTTGCTCAATTAGGTTTATATCTTTTTCTTTGCCAAGCTTTTAGAAAGACATTCGAACAAGTTATGGACTTGATTTGGATTTCTAAATGCTGGTTTGAATCGCTACTTTTGATGCCTTTAATCTCTTCTCAGTGTGGATAATTTTTTAACAAACAGTTTTATTTGTGTACTACCCTGAAAATGGATGGGACCATATTTTTTTAGGAGGAGATGAAATTGGTACGTGGACAGCTCATTTAATTTTATTGTTTCAGCATCCAGGCCTGGTGGCATGTTTAGTAAGCCTTGAGAACTGTTGATTTGTCCTTAAGGGAAAATGCAACTCCCAGTATGACTAAGAAAAACTAGTCTATCCACTGCCAGTCAGGGTAGCCCAGTGTTTGTCAACCTTGTCAACTTTAAAATGTTTGGACTTCAACTCCCAGAATTCCCCAGCCAGCATACTGGCTGAGGAATTCTGGGAGTTGAAGTCCACATATCTTAAAGTTGATAAGGTTGAGAAGCACTAGTGTAGACAATAGTGACCTAGATGGACCATAGTCTGACTTGTGTAAGGCAGTGACTCATCTTCATTTTTTATAACATGGGGTTCTTTTCCTGAGAAATCATGTGAAATTGTCAAATGTATGAAGAAGATGCTATTGCTTCCCCCTTTCGATATATTCTTCAGACTGCTTCATTGTGTTTCTGTCTTTGAATATAACAGTAAGTAACAGAGCAGGCATACAAGTAAAGTAGATGTTGTGCTTGAAGCAGTGTATCCTATGCATGCAAATTGTGGTCAGTACCCACAGTGCAGTCTTATTCCTCCCTTTTGGAAAATTCCCGTGGATACCTAGAACTCTATTTCTAGATTCACCATTTGTGGGACTCAGAAAGGAATGGAAGAATTGAAAAGGTGCAAAACAGTAGAAATATAAGAATAGGGAAGCACAGGACTGGACATAGAGGGACTCACCTTTTCTGAAGATGGTTCTGTTGCACTTCATTTTTCATTGTGTAATAAAGTTCATCCATTGAGAATTTCACTTATTATTTAAGCAGGGTTTTTTCCCCCTATTTGCCATTTCTCTAAATGTATTCTTGTGTCTTTAGACATTTATAAATCAAATACAGCATTTTAAGCAAATTGCTTATAAATTCATATTTGCTCAGGCAAGAAGAAATATACTTGAGAAATTTGTGACACACACAAACATCCCTGAACACAAAATACTCATAATGTGAGCACTGCAAATCAAGAGACTAAAATTATTCATAGAGGTTCTTCAGCAAATACTTCTCTGGATAATTCATTAATAGGAAAACTGCTGAAATTTCATTTATTGATAGGAAAACATACTTGCAATGATATATTTGCTTGTGCCTGTTTAGGATTATTCAGTGTAGCCTATTAAATGATAATAGACTGCAAATGTGGCCTGTCTAGAGAGACTTGCTATGTGCAAAGGCACAAATCATTCAAGAATTATTTTTATTGTGATAATAAAATATAAGAAGAGTGTTCAAAGGCTGATGGATCATGGTGAAGGCAACTTAAAGTATCACTATTAGGACAATGGTTAATCATCTCTCTTGTAACCTGAAACATTCACATTTCATTTTTTCAATTAGATAGAGAATGGCTACTATAGCTTAGACTCCATCAATGCTGAGTTGTTGTTTTTTCCCCTAAGAGAGACACAAGGAAAGAAATAGTTATTGCTTGGGCATGTTCACTCGGAATAGGTTTCATTTATCTCCATCCCATTTGGATTAACAAGGAACATTTATATCATTATGGAAGCGTTTCCTGTAAATCAACATTCCTTGCTTTTAGTGACATCAGCCTGCATCAAAACCAATGAAAAACATTTTTTTCTGGCATCAGAAAGCAGGTGCTTGTTAACCTCCCAGGAAGAAAAACCACATTCCCAGGCTGTTGCCCGGCTAACCTTTGATAATAGGGAGTATAAATTGGGGCACAGAAAATATTCTTATTTTACATATGATATCAAGGCAGACTTATTAATACCCACTTTACTGGTCAACAGGTTCTGCACTCAGTTCTATGCAGACTGATTATGATAGTGGGAGTATATCCTGATATTTGGATGGTAAGCACTGTCATCGATGCGATGCCAACACTGAAGTTGTTGTTGTTCAGTCGTTAAGTTGTGTCGATTCTTCGTGACCCCATGAACCATATCACGCCAGGCCTTCCTGTCCTTCACTGCCTCCCTGAATTTGCTCAGTTTCATGCTCATTGCTTTAGTGATGCTATCTAACCATCTCATCCTCTGCCGTCCTCTTCTCCTTTTGCCTTCAATCTTTCCCAGCATCAGGGTCTTTTCCAAAGAGTCCTCTCTTTGCATTAGGTGACCAAAGTATCTGAGCTTGAGCTTCATTGTTGCTTCCAATGAGCAGTCAGGGTTGATTTCCTTTAAGATTGACTGGTTTGACCTCCTAGCAGTCCAGGGGACTCTTAAGAGTCTTCTCCAGCACCACAGTTCAAAGGCATCAATTCTTCGGGACTCAGCCTTCTTTATGGTCCAGCTCTCACAGCCATACATTACTCCTGGAAAAACCATAGCTTTGACCATGCGGATCTTTGTTGGCAAGGTGATGTCTCTGCTTTTTAATATGCTATCTAGGTTTGCCATAGCTTTCCTCCCAAGGAGCAAGTGTCTTTTAATTTCATGGCTGCAGGCTCCATCTGCAGTGATCTTGGAGCCCAAATAAATAGTCTGTTACTGCTTCCATTTCTACCCTTTCTATTTGCCAGGAATTGATGGGTCCAGATGCCATGATCTTAGTTTTTTTTAATGTTGAGTTTCAAGCCAGCTTTCGCACTCTCCTCTTTCACCCTCATCAAGAGGCTCTTTAGTTCTTCTTCACTTTCTGCCATTAGGGTGATATCATCTGCATATCCAAGGTTGTTGATGTGTCTCCCTGCAATCTTAATTCTGGCTTGTGATTCTTCCAGCCTGGCATTTCTCATGATGTACTCTGCATATAGGTTAAATAAAAAGAGAGGCTTTGTTACGGTTTATTCATTTGGCTGTACTGTGATTTGGGCTTAGTGCAAGAAGAAGGTTGAGTGTCCTCACAACTGGGAAATTACTGGCATCTGCCTAGCATTTTGTTTGTATTCATTTGAGGAAATGAGAGGAAAAAAAATATAATTAAAGGCTACTGAGAAAATAAAAACTGGCGGTCTCTCGGAAGTCCAATGAAAAAGAATGATTCTTTCTGAGTTTCAGAATTATATCCTCTTGAATCTGAAGGTAAACTATTCTATAAAGCCAATCTCACGTCATATTTTACATACTTTGATATGCAATCACTTCCAGCCAACCACAACAGCTTCTATGCTCTCTAGAAAACAAAGTAACTCACTCCAGGTGACCAGCAAGTATTAAAATGAAAAACTCAATTTAAGCATGAGCACTGATGAAATGAAAACCAACTGATGCAGTTGAATTTGAAACAGTATTAAAGTGTCCAAATTACAGTAGTACTTATCCATTGTAACATCACACTTTAGTGAATGGAATAATTGATGTTGGAGCATGAAATATAATTCACTCAGCTTTATTTGAAAGCACTGCAAAATTTCTAAGCATACATTTCCCATACCTTCTGTGCAAAAATGGAAAGAAACAGTAATGCAGCTGAGAACTAAATGCTCTCTTTATATATGACACATTGTTGTAATTCTATATTAATAAAGCAAAGTAGCCACATATTCTAATTTAATAAACATCTGAAGAGGCATGCTTATTTATGGATTAGCCATTTTAATATTCTACCCCAATTTGACATTTTGGCAGCTCACAAATAATAAACCCAATAATTTACTGTGATCATGAACACAATAATAATTCATACAAAAAGAACACAGATTGGATCTAAAAATTAGCAGGAGCCCAACATCTATGGTTCTATAGCCCCTCAGATTGGAAGAAGAGGACCATCTTAATAGTTTTCCAGAATGTCAGTAGTCAGGGAGGAAAACTATTCTGCAAGGCTCTAGCAGCCACTGAGAAAGCCTAATTCAGTAACTCTGCCCTGTTCTTCTCTTGAAGAGAGAACCTGTAGTATGCCTCCTCAGATCCCTTGCACATGGCAGGTAGGTTCAACTCAGAGAAAGCTATCATCAGCATGGAAATCTGTTAGGAAGCAATGCTAAAGAAGCACTCACTCACCCACCCACCCTGAGGCTGCTGCATTCTGTACTGACTGTTGGGGTGGGCTGAGACATTGGTAGAATTTGTTGGGTCCATGTTCCCAAGCAAACTCAACCTGGACTGATATGCACATTGGAATGCTTTTTTCTTTTAAAAATGTATACATTGGGTTCAGGGCTGTCTTTAAAAAGAAGAAAGGTTTAGCTTTTTTCACAGGAAAAAGTTGATTCAAGCAGTTAGAAAACTTCACAATTGTTGTATCTGTACATATCCATAAAGGGGTCATAAATGTTCCTGGGAATGACAGTGTGTGATGACATGCTGCTATTTCCACAAATACTATATGGAAAAGATGTCTTCTCCCACATGTCATTATCATCATCATCAATCATCATCATCATCATCATCATCATCATCATCATCATCATCATCATCTTCTTCTCCTCCTCCCCCTCCTCCCCCCTCCCTCCCTCCCTCCCTCCCTCCCTCCCTTCCTTCCTATTAACCTCACATCATAACGCATTGCTCTGAGACTTTGGAACTTAGCTGACCATAATTATCACTATCATAATTGAATTTTCTAAATGTAATTTTTGAAAGTCTAGGTGCATTTGCTATCATTTTTTTTTCTTTTTTCTTTTCATTTTACTGATGTAGAAAAAGGGCAGTATGGATTTTATAATGTAATGTGCAAAAGTGACAGAAACTGGGTTGCTCTGGCCCTCCCTAATAATTTCAGCTATAATACTAGATTCGGTTTACTAGGAACTACTATGTTTGCTACTAATATTTTCCTTAGCCTACACAGAAGATAAGGTTAGTGTATTCACAATGCTTATACAATTGGTGATGTGTTATGCTATATATTACTTTGTCTTACTATTTTACTTTAGTGTTTAATACAGTGGGACTTATTTGACTGTTTTGTTTAGAAACAGCTGGGCCCTGAATTCACAGAATATGTTAAAATATGTATTGTATTTAGAAATCTACTAGACAACCCGTGACCCATTGGGTCATCATTTTAGAGATATTTCCTTACCTAAACAGAGAAACAGAATGACCAAGGGCAAAAAAGCAGTGGGAGTGGGAGTGACGTATGACTAGCTACAAGCTTCCCCATTGACTTTGCTTGTGGGAAGGTGGCAGGGAGCATCAAACACTTTCCTTCCTTCCTTCCTTCCTTCCTTCCTTCCTTCCTTCCTTCCTTCCTTCCTTCCTTCCTTCCTTCCTTCCTTCCTTCCTTCCCACATATAATATAGGCTTGCACAATTAGCTCTTCCCACATGCACATCAGGAAACCCCAGTGAAGCCTCTTCCTCCTCCTCAGATGACCTGTGGAACTGCTTGCCACTATGCTGGGAGGAGGTGGAACAAGGGGAGCCATGGACCATGAGGAAAACTGCACCCCAACTCCTCATTCTGGCATGTTTCCAAGGGCTTCCTCCCTCCAGGGAGGATGAGGACTCACCCATTGACTGCTGGCACTCCCCAGCCAGCCCTACCTCACCAGCAGGCATCTGAGTTGCTCCCTTGTCCTTCCCTCAATGCCCACTGCCATTAAGAGATTTCAAATTTCAGCCTTGGTTCCAAAGCAGCCAATCGCTGCTCGCCCGTCATGCCTTGCTGTCAGTCAGTTGGGTGCAGGGGTCAGAGGGAGGAAGAAAGAGGTTGAGGACCCCTTCCTTCCTCCCTCCCTTCCTTCCTTCCCTCCCACAAATAGTATAGGCTTGCACCATTTGCCCTCTTCTCATGACCCTCAGGAGCACCTGGTGAAGTCTCTTCCTTCTCCTTCTCAGCTGACCCATGGAACTGCCTGCCACTTTGCTGTGAGCTGGTGGAACAAAGAGAGCCATGGACCATGAGGGAAACTGAACCCCTGGTCCCCATTCTGGCATGTCCTCAAGGAGCCCCTCTCTCAAAGGAGGAAGAGGACTCACCTACTGATCACCAATGCCCCTCAGTCAGCCCTACCTTGCCAGCAGGCATCCAAGTTGCTCCCTCATACTTCCCTCAATGCCCACCACCATTAAGAAATTTTAAATTTCTGCCTTGTTTCCAAAGCAGCCAATTGCTGATCACCCACTGGGCCTTGCCACTAGCCGATTGGGTGCAGGGGACAGAGGGAGATGGGAAAGTAGTCAGGGATATGCCCATGACAATCACGTGACTTGGGCTGATTGCAGTGGTACGGCAGCACAGGAGTGCTGAAGTAGTCACAAATTTCCCAAATTTCAATCCCATGGGAGTAATGGGTCCTGGATTTTGGACGCATTCTGTAAGTTAGCACATTTGAGGTACCTTGCTTCAAAAATTGTTGCCCTATGATGCACTGTTTCATCCAGTTGAAGGTTACAGACAGGAGAGTTTTAGTAGTATATAGATAGATAGGCATGTTTGTAATTAATTGAAGTCAAAGGAATTTATAAACCAATACTATTCCCTATGGCTGAGAATGAAATGCTTTAATTTCCTGATTTTTAAATAGCGAAGATGGTTTTAAAAAGTCAAACCCCATGAACATATTCACTTTTCTGTCCCAAAGTGATACAGTGGTAATGATTGGTGGAAAGATCAAATGACTGACATGACTGGTTGTAGCCATGAGGTTCCAGATGTTTCTATGACAACATAGGATGAGCCATGGGCACCAAACTCTTGCACTGCTACAATAATTCATGAAGAGCTCTGTTTTGTTTCATATATAATAAATGTGTACTTGCTGGAGAATAGAAGAGTTTAGAATATATAGGCTCTCATAAAAATAGAGCTTGATTAGTACTGGAGAATTATTTACAAGCAAAAAATAAATCTTACTTTTTATGTATTAGTCAAGTTTCTTCTCTTGTCAGTCAATCCTATTATATTTTTAGAATGATTTTTTTTTTAAGCCCTTGAAATATAAATCTTTAATTGAGCCTGATTTGTTTATGGCTCAACTGGTGATCCCCACTAACAGCAGTTTGAAAATAGCTTCAAAGTGCACTAGCACTTTCTACCCACACATAGGAATGACCTACAGGGATAAATATGCCAGAAGCATAAACCAGGCATTGCTTTTGATTTACAATGTCATTTTTTTTAAAAAATGAGATGGGGGAGTAGTGATGGAAAAGAAAGAGGAACAATGAAGTAGTCACAGAAGGTATTTTTAAATACTTTAATACAATGTCAAGGCATATTCTTCAATTTCCTGAAAGTCTTGTTTCCCCGGAAAGAATATTCTATTTTTCTACCACATTCTGAGGATCTGTCAGAATGTAATTTAGTGATATTTTACAATATACTTTATTGCTACAGTCTGAGGAAGCTGTTTTTTTTTTTTAAATTACACATCTCTCCATCACTTTCAGCCTTCCAGCCTGCCCATGTGTCCTGACCCAAAATCAAATCCACAGGAGGAAGTCCTCCATGACTTGAATTTAATCAGAAAATGAAGAGAATAATACAGAATGATGGATATAAAGTTGGATAATAAGACAGATGGCTTCTATATATTCCTTAACCATCCCATAATTAAGATAAGTATGATATTTCCATCCTATCCCAGCCACGAAAGTGTCACTGAATTTGTCTTCTTTGAAAAATGTTTTGAAAGCAGCTTCTTTGTGATCAAATTGAATAAGAATAGTCAAAGGTAACAGAGAAGATTTGTTCTTCAGCATAGCACTATTTAAAACCAGAATGAATCAAAATGGAAAAGCAACATTGAGAAACAAGATGAATAAGAACAATGATACTGAAGTACCACATAGGGAAGATACTCATTTGCAGCATTCAAAAAAAGAAGATGGGTATACCAGAGAATGTGAGCTCCTCTGGTGCAGCTTCTCCATCGATGCTCTTCATTTCCCATCTCTCTTACATATACAGTGGGGTTGCTTTAGACAAAGTGTGGGCTATCTTTTGGATATCAGGAGCCAAACTCTACATTTGAGAAGAACTAGAATTGTAGCACTATTGGAAATGATGCAAACACATGTCAAATGTGTTAATGAAGGCAGGGATATTTCTTCCTTAGTTTTGGTAAGAATAATTTGGTTTAAAAATTATTGTTCTAACTATGTTCAGCTTATTGGGAGCTTACAACATAGATGTCATACTATTGCAAATCATGCCACTGCAGAAAAAGGGGGCTTTATCAGGACTGTCAGATCCGGATTACAAAAATTCAGAAGACTACTAGAAGGTAGCAAAGAATTGTGGTTTTCAGTACCTCTTTGCTGCCATTTAGTAGTTATTCAGATTCTTGTGGGCAAAACCAGTAGCCTTAGTGACCACTTGCCCATGCTTGCTATAGGCAATGATAGTAAGAGAAAGAAGCAGGCAAACTAACAATGACAGTTATAAAGTTGGAAGACAACCACAACATCATGAAAGACACCAAAGAAGTCCATCATGCCCAAGATCAATATTTGATATGAATCATCAATCATCATCATCATCATCATCATCATCATCATCATCCCCTCCATGGATACCCCCTTGTTGTGAGGGAGGGGCTTGTGATGCTCTGATAATTTTGAGGGCTATTCTGACAGTAGTGTATTCTACTAGAAAGGTCACCCAAGAGAGACAGGTCTTGGCAGAAGAGTTAGACTAAGTGTATCCAGCAACCCATTAACTATGCTGAGAAAACAGAAAACGAACCCTATACCCAATCAGTTGTCGCCCGGGTCAACAAGGAATGCATCAGATGTAGAGTTCCACTTGTCGTCAAGTGGGCAACAGGACTCAGGAGCTATGGCCAGGCAACCAGGGCTTAGCCCTGTAGGATTACTGGAAGAACAACAACTGCACACAAGACAAAAGTATATTGTGTTTGAAAACCACACCATTATGGCCTGCTATTATAAAGTGGAACCAACAAAGTAGGGCTACTTAAAATGAATGTTTGAACTGTGGAAAGGAATTTATCCAGACTCAAATATCACTGAACAATGATTAGCAGATCAAAGGAGATTCATTACCAGAAATAAAATATTCAGAGATGCAGAACTGGAAGAGATTCAGAAAAAAATTGAAAATGGAAGACCCAAGAACAATAGTAGAATAGTTGAAGAAACTCAGCAACAATTGGAAATATAGAGGAAACAGCTGATACGAACTACAGAAATCACAATTCAGAAGAAGTAATAACAACAGAACTAGTACAAGCCAGCACTACAACAACTTATGAACTGACCACCCCCACCCCGGCAAGAAGAATTAAAGGAGAAAATTATGGCATATGTACAATTAGCAGTAGAAAGACAAAGACTGCCAGCACTGAAAGTAGTGCCCCCCAAAAGCCCAGCACCTATAATGAAGGATGTGAATAAAACGCTTGCTAGGATTAAAATAACATCTATTGAACAAACCAGTCAGCTTGCCTACAGTACAGCAGTGGTGGTTACAGAAGAACTGGGTATCAAAATTAGAAAACCAAGACCAAAATCATATTCAATCCCAAACTGGAAGATCAGACTGGAGCCCAAGTTAAATAAATTAAGATCAGATGCAAGTGATTTAAAGAACATGAAAAAGCAAAAATGGAAGAATTTAAGGATCAAGACAAGCCTAATAAAAAAGTATTGGCTTAACACCAGAAAAATGGAAGAAACTTTGGAAATCATAAAGCAATAAGGAAAAGCAAAAGGAAAATGGAATGCTACGAGGCACGAATCATCCAAAGCAAAATTCAAAGCAAAAAAAAAAAAAAAAGCGATTCTACCAAAGTATAAATGGCAATATAAATTCTGAAAATGAAAAACCAAAATGAAGCAATCCAGTTTCGGAAAGATCTATGGGAAACTCAGAAAGAATATAACACAAATGCTGGATGGATAAAAGAATTTGAAGATGAATTTAGAAAAAATGAAATGGAAGAACTAATTACAGCAATAGAAATGGTTAAAAATCAAGTGAATATGATTAAAAGCTGGACATCTCCTGGAAATGATCAATTGCATGGCTTTTGGCTCAAATATCTGACTAGCTTGCATCCAATTATAGTTAAACAGCTTAATGGAGTATTGCATAAAGGAGACATCAGTGACTGGTTAATAACTGGCAAAACTTACCTGATTCAAAAAGACCCAGAAAAAGTGACAACACCAGGAAACTATAGGCTGATAACATACTTGCCTACAATGTTTAAATTACTCACAGGCATAATAGCAGACAACATCCAAGTTTATTTGGAAGAAAATAACATCTTTCCAGTAGAACAGAAAGGAAATAAAAGGAAAAGCAAAGGTACAAAAGATCAACTTCTGATTGATAAAATGGTTTTGGAGAATTGCAAAAACCGAAAAACCAATTTACAAATGGTCTCCATTGATTATAAAAAAGCGTTTGATTCATTACCACATAGTTGGATCATCAAATGTTTGGAAACAAGCAGTGTCAGTAAAAACACTAGAATGTTTATAGAAAAAATAATGAAGCAGCAGAAGACAGAATTGGTGGTTGGAAATGAAAAATATGGGCTTGTCAACATTAGGAGAGGTATCTTCCAGGGTGGCTCATTATCACCCTTATTATTTGTCATTGCTATGATCCCACTTTCAGTGATCTTGAAGAAAACAAATCTTGGCTATCAAACAGCAAAAAATGCTAATAAAATCTCACATTTGCTTTATACATGATCTGAAGCTTTATGGAAAATCAGAAATCGAAATCCAGTCATTGACAAATACTGTAAGATTATTTTAGCACAGATATAGTGATGGAATTTGGCCTAGAGAAATGTGCTACAGTAGCAATAAATCAGAGTAAAATCATGAGCAGTAACTGAAATGCCGAATGACCAAACCATCAGGAGCCATCAGGATGAAGCCTACAAGTATCTGGGCATTTTACAGATGGATAGCATCAAGCATGGACAAGTTAAAAATGTGATTAGTGAAGAATACATCCAAAGAGTGAGAAAACTGCTAAAGACAAAATTGAATGATGGAAACACCATCAAAGCCATCAATACCTGGGCCATACCTGTTATACGATACACTGCTGGAATTATTAACTGGACACAAGCTGAACTGGACAGTTTGGACCAAAAAACAAGAAAGCTCATGACTATTCACTATGCATTACATCCCCGTAGTGATATTGATAGATTATACTTGCCCGCAGAAGTGGAGGCAGAGGTTTACTTCAAATCAAGCAATCTCTCGAAGAAGAAAAGCATGAGTTGGCTGATTATGTAAAAGACACAAGAACAAGCACTGATGCAAGTTAAAAACTGGAACTTACTGAATGTTCAGGAAACAAAACGTGAATGTTGAAATAATGTAATAAAAGCATGAACAGAATGCTGGCAAGGAAAAGCATTACATGGTCAATTTCTACAAAAGATTGAGGAGAAAGTGGATAAAGATAAAACCTGGCAATGGCTTACAACTGGAACATTAAAAAAAAAAGAAACTGAAGGCTTGATATTGGCTGCTCAAGAGCAAGCTATTCGAACTAATGCAATCAAGGCCAGAATTGAAAAATCATCAAATGAGTCAAAGTGCAGATTGTGCAAAGAAGCAGAAGAAACAGTAGATCATATACTCAGCTTGTGCAAGAAGATCACACTAACTGACTATAAATAACAATATAAAATAGTCACCAAAATAATTCACTGGGACATCTGTAAAAATTATCATTTGCCTGTAATGAAAAATTGGTGGGACATATAGTTGAAAAAGTAGTAAAAAATTAGCAGGTTAAAATATTGTGGGATTTCTGAATACAAACTGATAAAGTCTTGGCTCATAACACACCAGATTTAACTGTGGCTGAAAATAAGAAAGTGTGGATAATTGATGTGGCAATACCAGGGAGTAGTAGAATAGAAGACAAAGAATTGGAGAAAATCACAAAGCATCAAGATCTGAAAATCAAAGTTGAAAGTTTATGGCATAAACCGGTAGTGGTGGTCCCAGTGGTTATTGGCACACTGGGCGCCATTCCAAAAAATGTTGGATGGCACTTAGAAAATCTGCGAATTTACAAAATTTCCAATTACAACTGCCAATTACAAAAGACCACACTGCTTGGATCCACACATATACTGCACCGATACATTATAGCATCCTAGGTTCTTGGGAAGAAATTGATGTGAATGAAGGCCAACAACAGCTGAAGAACTGGCAGCTGTGATTTCACATGTTGTTATGAATAATAATAATAATAATAATAATAATAATAATAATAATAATAATAGTTTATTTGGTCAATGACCAGCAAAAATTTAAAAAAAATACAAGACCAAAGTAAAATCAAATAGATGAGATAAGTGACTAGCATAACAAAGATAAAACAACACATCAAAATATGACATACACTGCTATAATGGTACATTAATTACTTGTGCAAGTGTAAATCTAAAATATAACAGTATGAAGTAAAATATATATCATCTAAAAACAAGATAGCTAGTATGTGTTAAATGTAAGTGATAAGTAAAACAGCAGTGATTATTTCTGTAACCAGTTATGCCTAATTTTCACTGCGACAACATAGAATTTGGCTATTGCACAGGTGATAAATGGTTTAAATCTTCTAGAAGATGGTTCACATAGAAATTGTCAGGTCTTCCTGGAAATTTACATATTAGGGGCAAAATATAAGCAGACCTGATATCCCTGTTGAGTTTACAATGTAATAATACATGCGAAATGGTTTTGATCTCCGTGTCACCATGGGGGCAGGTACGCTCAGTTAATGGAGTTTTGGAGTCTCTGCCTTGCAGCAGTGTGGATGGTAAGGTGTTATGCCTGACTTTGAAAAATGCTATCCTCAGCTTGCGGAAAATTTTATAGATATCTTGCTAGTTTCCAAGTGCCCTTCTTTATCCAAACCCTGCCATATTGGGGCAGCCTATCAACTATTCTTTGGGTGAGCAGTTGCTTGGCTTGGTCATTTCCTAAAGAAATTAGGAATGGTACAGAAATCCCATAGAATACCAACTTCTGCTCTATGGCCTGTTTCTAGGGAGAAGGAAAATTGTCTATTAAAACTAAAGGGGTTAGTCCAACTGGAAAGAATTGGATTTTCAGCCAGTAGTTTATCCTCTTCCTCCAGGCCTTTACCTGGATTGCAGGCATTCCTGCCTCAAGCCTTAACCGGGCATTTGCTGTTCCATTGGGTGCAGCGAGGATTGATCTAAAAATTTTTGTCTGCACTGTTTCCAGTGCATCCTTCATCACATAAATTCCTACTTGTGCCCCATAAAGGATTTGAGCTAGTGGCTTGGCCTCAAAAAGTTTTAATGCCACAGGGATTAATTGTCCTCCACTTGTATAAAAGAAGCGCTTAATAGCAGTTGTAGACCTAAGAGCTAGCTGCATGACATGATTCTGGTACACTTTCCATGTGCCTTTAGAGTGGAAAACCACCCCAAGATATTTAAATGCAGTAACCTGCTCTAAAGTGTGCCCTTCTACTCCCCAAGATTGTTGGATGGCTGATTTAGCAAAGACCAGAATTTTAGATTTATCAGAATTAAGAATCAGGTGATTTTGTCTGCAGTAACAAAATATTGTTGCTATTGCTCTCTTCAGCCCTATAAGCGTTTGTGAAATTATAGCAGCAGCATCAGAGTAGGGGAGTTTAGGGATTTTGTGCCCTGCTAGTTTAGGTGCGCAGAAATCTGGATTATGAAGAAGGTCCACCACTGAATTGATGTACAAGTTGAAAAGAGAGGGTGTAAGAATACATCCTTGTCTCACTCCTTTCTGAATACTTATTGTGCCACAGAGGAACACTTGGGTATTGCACCTCACTCTTAGTGGTGTTGGAGTAAAATTTCTGTATAAGAAAGAGGAGGTGCCTGTCAATAGTTGTGTTTTTTAATTTTTCCCAAAGGACATTCTTGGGAATTGAGTCAAAGGCATATTTAAAATCCAGAAAGGCCATGAAGAGGGAGGATTTCTTGTTATGACTGTATTTTTGTACAAGATGGTAGAGCACCAGAATGTGGTCTGCTGCTGACCTCCCTTCTCTGAATCCTGCCTGCTTATCTTGAATTATGCTCTCTGTCTTTGTCCAGTCTTGGAGCTTGTAATTTAGATGTTTAGCATATAATGTGCTAACAACACTCAAAAGGCTGATAGGCCTGTAATTGCATGAATCCTTCTTATTGCCCTTTTATAAATTGGGTCTATTATTGCCAGCCCCCAATCTTTTGGAACATGACCAGTCTGATGTATGAATAAGGGATGCTAGCAGAGGTGCCCCCCAGCTAGGATTCTTTTTAATTATTTCAGGCAAAACACAGTCAACACCTGGAGCCTTGTTCACCTTAAGGTATTCAGTCAATTGACCTCTTTCACAGAGGCAGGGGGTCAATTTTGAACTTGGTCTCGATCACCCCCACTCTCATTTATGTTACTAGCAGGGTCCATGTACAACTCTCTAAAATACCTTCCCAGGCTAGTATTGGTATTTGATTGGGGGGGGGGGTAGTGGTTTTCTTAGTCCTCTGGTAGTTTGCCAGAAGAGGGAAGAATCCCTCTTATTAGTTTCTGACAGGTCTCCTTCGTTGCCAATCTTTTCTTTTCTTTTAGGAGGGCCTTGTATTGAGCCTTTAAATTCCACAGGGAAAGTAGTTGGTCCTCAGAAGGAAAATGTTCACTCTTTCTATACACTGTATGATATGACCTTTTCAGGTGGGCACATTCCTGCTCAAACCATTTATACCCCAGTTACTGGAGTGTTGCTTTATTTCTTTGACAAAAGCAGATTTCAGATTAAAAATTAACGGATCATGCAAGTCTAAGTATGGTAAGTAAGAGGTGTGCACAAATTTCTAAAGTTTCTGGGGCTGCCAGACATTTAGTGACTGCTGTTGCACTACTTTCATCCCATTTAATTTGTATCTCTGTGTTGTTATTTTCCAGAACCGGGGCATAGATTGCTTCTGTTCTTACTGATTCCCAGAGGGATGTCATAGTATTAAGGGGTGGTGATTGCTTTCTAATCATGAATCTACCTCCATACACTATAGGGCATTTAGGAGATCATGTGATGTGATCCAGTAATCAACTGTTGCTCTTCTCCCTGCCCCCCAATAAGAATGTTCTGCTGGATGTTCCCCATCTAGAGAGCCATTGAGTATGCACAGCTCCAAATGTGTGGTCATCTGCCTGACACATAATCCTGCCCAGTTAGATTTTAGATCCTTAAATTCTCTAGGATATAGGGATCCCTCTAGTGGGTCCTCCTCATGAAAGGTCTTCAATGGATGGAATAGGGAGTGATCATTTGGCCTCATCCTGGCATTTAAATCTCCACCATATACTGAAATTTGGCACTAAAAATCAGCAGCACATATACTAAAATTGATATGAATTTCTGCATTATATTTCTAAGAAGGCAAGAGACTGTAGAAATGGGATTACGGCACTATAGTAATATCAGAAGCACATTTCCTTTCACAGCATTGATTTGGACTCTAGTTACAACATGGCCTATAAAACAATTAAGTTCTTTTACCATTAGTTTATGTGCAGCCCTTCAGATTCTGATATAATTCAAAGCCATATATCCCCACAGTGAGTCCAGGAAAGCTTATTATATGGGTTGATTTAGTGCAAAGGCAGAATTTAATGAAATCTGCTTACAGTTGACATCGCATTCTTTTTGTTTAAGATTAAACCAAAAATGGCAATCTTATTATCCTACTGTCCTGTTTTAGAAAGATATCAGTCGCTTCTACACAAGGAAAGCGATCACACTGCTTAAAGTGACTGAATCATCTAAATGGAAATAAACAAATGACTTTAATTAAAATGTGAGCACAACTTGATCCATCTTCTTCTATACAATGATAAATAGCGAATCAAAAAGTTAATGTTGAATACACCACTGCAAGCAGCAAAACTACTTGAGTATTAATAAAATATAACCTTTGAAAACTAAATTTTATCACCAACATCAAACACAATTACAGCAATCAGGTTGCTATCTCCCAGATTAGTAGTCAGCAAACTTTTTAGCTCTCCTGATTTTCACGCCAGGAGTTTGTGTGTGTGTGTGTGTGTTGCAGACTAAAACTACAGCAACATTCCACTTCCTTTTATCCCTACAGAAGAAAATAGTTCTATCTCTACATAACTTACGTACTGGCCATAAAGAAAACACAGCCTTTTCTCTATGGCCAGTGCAAAAAACGGGCAGTCAATCACTGCTTGACTAGCCCTTTAATTCACCTGGACAGAAAACTATGAATCTTCTACACAGAAGTCCTGACTGCTAACAGTGCTCAGGTGAGTGGTTAAAAATATGACTGACCTCAATCTTAGTGTGTGTGTGTGTGTTTAAAAAAAAAAGAACAAAAAGTTTTGCTGCTACTTTTCCCATCAGTAACAACAACAACAAAAACAGTAGATAATGGTAGGTTGGTGTTTTTTTTTTTAAAAAAATTATTTTTAAACCGTTAAGGGAGAGATTTTGCCTCTAGGAAGAATCCGAAGGATTTCTCTGCTGTTTCCAACCTGCGGCCACAAGCATTAGGTTCGCTTGGATATCCATGCCCAGCAACTTGTGCCTCTGGGATGATCCACGGGCTGCAACGGGATGAGCTTCAGCACCCTTTCCTGCGTGGAGCTTTTGGCTGAGTGGCTTCTTTAATTGAAGCAATTGGGACAGCCGGAGGCAACCACAGTATCACGGTCTGCTTCTTTGGAACTGAGAGACTCGTTCTTGTTAAGTTTTCAGGAAATATGTGGAGGACAGGCTAACCTGTTCTAACTTTTTCTGGCTTGAAATGATTTTTAATAGCATTCACTGTGATTTTTTTTTAAAGTCTTTCTTCACAGAGCACACCTTTAGATCAAAGGAGCAACTGGTGCACTCTGTATTCCTTATTTGTAAGATGGCCAGCAATAGACAGCATGCCCCTCCATTGCTGAAGCTCTGTAAACATTCTTCATTTATTGAGAACGCTTTTAAATATATTACATATGAAAAGTCTCCCGATTAAGCAGATTCTACTGATTACCCTTCCTAAAACCAAATTTCCAGCTACAGTATGTTGTCACCAAAGAAAGGATGAAAAGTGTTCAAGTCGAGCTTTCATGCAGATAACCTAATTTACACTTCCTGATTAAATGCTTGATCTAAAATTCTATTTATTTTTAAATTTATACCCCACCTTTCTGTTTATCTAAGCATTCAAGGTAGCTTACATGAACATAAGATCAATACAGTAAATAAGAATCAGAATTAAAATCAATGCAATTAAAATCAATCAATCTTCAAAAGCTTGATAAAAGTAACCTTTTCTTTTCTTTTCTTTTCTTTTTTTTACTATTTTCCTGAATACTGGGAGAGTGGGGGCCAAACATACGTCCCTGGAGAGAGCACTCCATAGCCTGGAGACCACACAGGTCATCTCCTGCATGTCAGATAACTGAGCTTCCAGCCACAAGGATTTCTTTGAAAGGTGAATAATCTATCAACAGTTACATTTTATCAAAATGTTGTGATATGGCCTTTAAGGCAAAAACAGTGCACCTACAAAATATTATATTGGTGAAAATAGCATACAAAATGCATTATATATAGGGGATATATATATATATCCCCTATATATATTATATATATATAGGGGATATATATCCCCTATATATATATAGGGGAAAACTGCTTACAAAAATGTGTACATTTATGAAAAAAAGTATATACTGTAACTGTTCAAATCAGGGGAAATGGATCAAAATAAATTGTCTTTATTAGTATTGGGGGAGGGGCAGGAATGTATAAGTTGTAATCTTTTTTTTCCTTTTCTTATACATGACTTTACATACCCCACCCAGAGTCCTTGTTGATTGGCTATAAATTGATAAGTTGATTGGCTGTAAATAACATAAAATAAAATAAATCAACAAATAAATCAGTAACTAAAATGCAAATATTTTCCAGATTTTGTTTGTTTACAAATTTGCAAACTGATTTAGAAATGGGACCACATGAACTTTGGGCTTCAAAATATAATAAATTTACCAAAACCAAATGTGACAAATTCATTCCTCTCTATAGTCAACATGCACTTCCAGGTTTTCCTGATGAGAAAGACAGAAAGCACTATTACTAGGGTGGGGTGATATATGGTGGGGGCTATAGTGAAGAGTATAGAGACATAGAGAGTAAGAGGCAGCTGTGTAGCAAGCAAATGAGGAGAAGGCCCCTAAGACCATAGCACTTTCAGAAGGACGGTAACAGAATACAGTTCAGAAATTAAGTGAACATCTGTTATTTAACTTTAACATTATTTCATACCTATATATTTAATTCAGAATCAAAACTGAAATCCCCTTTGACGTTCTACCTGTAGTCCAAAGGACTTGTGTTTCTATCCCAAATAAGTGATATCTCAATGGCATTGAGCATGACAATAGAATGACTGACCTTCTAAGACTCATGGGTGCATTTATTTTATTTATGTATTTATTAAATTTCTCCCCCACCCATCTTCCCCCAATGGGGGACTGTGGGCAGTTCACACAAAACATTAAAACCGTAAATACATATAATACATAAAACATAAAAATTTAAAAAATATTACTAAAAAAGAGGAAGAGAGTCCAAGAAGATGAAGGATCTGGGGCTGAAGACAGCAGGCCTCTATGGGGCTAGCCATCCCCGCACTTGAAGTATTCCCTCCCTACCCCAGGCCAAGTGGCAGAACCAGGTCTTCAAAGCCCTCTGGAAGGCCAGGAGTGAGGGAGCCAATCTCACCTCCAGGGGCAGAATATTCCAAAGGGCATGGGCTTCCACAGAGAAGGCCTGCCTTCTGGACCCTGCTAACCGAAGTTCTTTTACTGCGGGGATCCGAAGTATGCCCTCTCTGTGTGATCGGGTGGGATGGGTTGAAGTCATGGGGAAGAGGTGGTCCCTTAGGTAACCTGGTCCCATGCCATGTAGGGCTTTAAAGGTGATAACCAACACCTTGAATTGGATCCAGAAGCAAACTGGTACCCAATGCAGCTTGCGGAGCAACGGCGTTAAATGGGCCCTTCTTGGGGCTCCAAAAATAGCCTGCGCAGCTGCATTCTGGACCAGCTGTAGCTTCTGGATACTCTTCAAGGGTAGCCCCATGTAGAGCGCATTGCAGTAGTTTATCTGGGAGATAACAAAGGCATGAGTGACTGTTTGAAGGGCATCCCGATCCAGGAAAGGGCATAACTGAAGCACAACCCGAAGTTGTGCAAAGGCTCCCCTTGCCATGGCTGCCACCTGCTCTTCAAGCAGGAGCCGTGAGTCTAGGAGGACCCCCAGATTACACACTGGGTCTATCTGGGGCAGTGATACCCCATCCAGCACCAAAGATGACAAAGTCCCGGATATAGAGGAGCCATTAACCCACAGCTACTCCGTCTTACCAGGGTTCACCTGGAGCCTGTTGTTCCCCATCCAGACCCTCACAGCCTTCAGGCACCATGAAAGGGCGGTCATGGCATCACTTACCTCATCTGGGATGGAGATGTATAATTGTGTATCATCAGCATACTGATTGATACCTCATCCCATGATGGCAGATGATCTCACCCAGCGGTTTCATGTAGATGTTGAAAAGGAGCAGAGAGAGAACCGAACCCTATGGCACCCCACAGAGGAGGGGCCGAGGATGGGACCTCTCACTCCCTATCACCACCGATTGGGATCAGCCCTGAAGAAAGGAGGTGAACCAGCACAAGACTGTGCCACCCAGCCCCAATTCCCTGACTTGTCCTAATAGGATACTGTGGCCAACAGTATTGAAAGCCACTGAGAGATCAAGGAGAGCAAGGATGGTCCCACTTCCACCATCCTGCTCCTGCCAGAGATCATCCATAAGTGCGACCAATGCCATTTCCGTTCCATAACCGGGCCTGAAACCTGACTAGAACGGGTCCAACGCCTCCTTAAAGGCAGCCAGAAACACTCCCTCCTGCAAGGATGTAGTAACCATCACCTGGATCCAACCACATGTCACCTCCCGAGCTGCTTTCACCAGCCAGGAGGGGCATGGGTCAAGATGGCAAGTGGTGGCCTTCACAGTCCCCAAGATCCTGTCCACTTCCTCAGGATCAACAGGATCAAACTGTTCCTAGATAACTGGGTAAGAATGGTCCCCTGGTATCTCCCCAGACCCTGCCCCACGCTCGGAGTCTAACTTGGAACGAATCTGAGTGACTTTGTCCTGCAGATGCTCTGAAAATTCCTCCGTGCGGCCCTGCAAATGAACCCCCACATCCCCCTTACCAAGGAGGGACCTAGTGATTCTGAACTGGGCTGCCAGGCAGCATTCTACAGATGTGATAAGAGTGGAGAAGTATTGGTGCTTTGCCGCTCTTATCACCACAATGTAGGCCTTGATAACGGCTCTAACCTGTGTTTGGTCGGATTCGATCTTTGTCTTCCTCCAGTGGTCTAGACATCTCTTGACCCTCTTCAGCACCCTCAACTCCTCCCTAAACCATGGGGAGTGTCGGGGCTGATGTGGCAAGAGAGGTCGCATAGGCATGATCCTGTCCAAGGCCCTGGCTGCCTCCCTATTCCAGGAAACAGCCAAGGCCTCCGCTGGACCATGCAGCAGATCCATGGGAATACCCCCCAGCTCCCTCTGAAACCCTGATGGGTCCATCAGGCGCTGGGGGTGGACCAATCGCATGGGTCCTGCTTCCCTGTGGAGGGTGGTGGCATAGGAGAAACTCAGGGTCACCAGGACATGATCTGACCATGACAACAGGGAAAGCTGTAAATCTCAGATCACTTTGCCATTGCTCCAACAAGAAAACCAAATCTGCCATGTGACCACTGTCTCAGATTGGGTCCCGCGCAATTTGAGACAGGCCCATGGCTGCCATGGTAGCTATGAACTTCCAAGCCACCTCTGAGGCCATCCCAGGGACGGGAGGTTGAATTCCCCCCAGAACCATAAGCCTGGGGAACTCCACCACCAGCCTCGAGATGGCCTCCAGCAGCTCAGGCATGGAGGCTGCCACGCAGCAGGGAAGCTGGTACAGTAGTAGAACTCCCAAGTGTTCATGGGAACCCAACCTAAAGAACAGTGTCTCACAGCCATAAACTTGGGAAGCAATGCTCCTGAAGGCCACCAGAGAGTTCCAGATGACAACAGCCACCCCTCCTCCCCTGCCCTGGCATCTTAGCTGATGCCACACTGTGAACCCAGCTGGGCACATTTCCGAGAGGGGGACTCCCCCTCAGGCCAGGTCTTGGTAATGCATGCCGGGTCTGCCCTCTCCTCAGTGATCAAGTCACATATGAGGGGGGCCTTGTTGTTAACCAACCTGGCATTAAGCAGCAGCAGCCAAAGGCCAGGGCCCCTACGAACCTGCTGACCAAGGCCTGGGAATGAGCCAGGAGGGCCAGAACACACCACTGGTAACACACACCGGGGGTGTCGTCCCCGAAATGGCCTGCCCTCCAGCTCCCGCACCCAGTCCACCCCCAAAAAGATGGTAAAATCTCGGGGAAAGAGGGGTCAAAACTGCAACCCCCTCCCCCCCATGCAGCGGCAATGACCGGCGTTTGCTGGTGGCCGCCATCTTAGATCACCATATTGATATTGATGTTATGACTGACTGGTTGAGCTAGTTATACTTAAAAGCTTCGGTTAGATGCTTGTTGACGTGTGCTATAAATAAACATGTAAAAGGCTTTTTTGGAATATGGAAAATGAACTCGTATTAAGCAGCATCTTAATCCCTACATGGATTTAGCTCAAAGGCCAGATCAATCCTACATTTATAAGGGTCAAACTTTGAGGACTCTGGTACATTCTCTGTGAGGGAGAAGCATTTCCTCCTTTTCCTGTAGGGCTCCCATTGAAACTAATCGGCATAATTATTTTTATCCCATTGAAACCAATAAACATGATTTAGGGGCATAGTTGAAAACCAGGGTGGCTTTGTATATGACAGAATCATGGCTACCCTGCCAGGCATTGTACTTTGGTTTCCATCCCATTTGGCCTTTCTGAATTCTGACATATTCTAAATTCTAAAATGATTTAGTCCCTCTGCAAATAAATCTCTCTCTCTCTCTCAGCTCCCAGAAGGCAGAAAGCTAAAGAACTGCATGGCCATGGGACTTCTTAGAGGCAACAGGATTTGCAACCTTAATATTTCATTAATATTATTCTGTAGCCTTTCACTGCAAATATTTAGTTCCGAGAAGCTGTGGAAGTGACAAAATGACAGGAAACAAGTTGAAGAACAGTCAGTTAATAATAAGTGGAAGGGAAATCAGTCAGAGACAGGTTTTCTAAAAACTATAATCATCATTCTACTGTCATCTGCATTTAACCAACCAAATATAGAGTACATGACAGTGATGAAAAATGGGACTTCGGTCTAGAATAAATCTATTCAATCAGTGTCAAGAACCTCATGACAGAAGAACAGCTCTTCATTAGTTTCTCTGCAATCAAATAAAATTACGAAGTTTGAAAGTAGGAATATTTCTCTTTTGTTATTTTGACTTAAACAAGCTTGAACAATATACTTGCTCACTATTTTCATACAATAAATCAGAGTAGTTGACTCGATCAGATACTGTGCAGTTATAGAAAGAATGGAGAAACTAATGGAAGAATACATGAATTTTTGATTACAGCCTCATGGTCCACCAGTCCTGAAAATTTCTGTTAGATCAATAAACAAGGCAGAAGTCCAACAGCCTTTCTGTTACCTCTGCATAGCAGGAAAAGAGTTACAGATTGTACAAACACAGAACTGAGTGCACTAACCAGTGAAACTTTTTAGGGAAGTCAATTTTGATTTCCAAAATAACTTGAATGTACTGTATCAGGCTAGTTTATTTGGAATTAAATCTCTTACATTTTATGGGAACTTCTACAATAGAGTTTCACCTAATTTCAGTATTTAAATCTGAACAAATAGAAGGATTTTCTTCTCAGATAAAAATGTGAATACTATAATAAGATCTGGTATAATTCCTTAGGTGGCCCTCCATGTCTCTAAATTCAAGTATATATTTCTTATTCATAGTTCTAATGGAATTGGTAAACATTTTTCTCCATTAGGGTGGGAAGAAGCATTCCAAACTATTCTGCTTTAGTCAGACCCTGCCTTGAATACTGCATCCAGTTCTGGGCACCGTGTTTTAAGAAGAATTCAAAGAAAATTGGTACAGGTTCAAAAACAGACAATAAGGATGACCAATGGACTGGAAACTAAGTCCTATGAACAGGTATTTGAAGAAGCTGAGTATGTTTAGCCATGAGGAAAGACACCGGAGTGAGAATATCTTTGAAATTTTCAAATAGCATTTTTCTTTTTAAAATAACAACATTATAGTGAAATTTAAGAAAGATAAAAATTAAACAACAGGGATAATACAGTCAGAGAAAAAAAATACACAGTAGTTATTAAAATGAACTAAAACTTTATAAACAAAAAGTTCCAAATTAAAGTAATATAGAAATAGATCAATCCTTTAATATATTATTAAATTTAGACCATATAGAAACTTATTGCCCCATTTTCTCATTTTTATGTTATAAAAACTTTTCAAAAATCAATAAAGACACACCTATTGAAGCGATTCCTAAATGGCTGGAGTGCTGATTTTTCTCTACCTACATAGGATAACTCTTTTTGCTGAACCCCAGGCTCAACAGAGCTAGATTTTCTCATAAAATGTCCGTTTCCCAATTTTTCGAGTATAATTCAGCATCATATTTACTTTTTTAATTGCTGTTATTCCCCAAAGGGAAAAATGTAATAACTTGAAACCAAAAAAAGCTATAAAAGAACATGACCTATTTATTTATTTATTTAGCTGTCCATCATACAATTATGACTCATTTTGAGTCCAACAGCCCTCAAATTTCTTACAGTGCCAATATAAACGATCAGACATCTACCCTTTTCTAAAACATTCCTTGAGGAGTCCAATAACCATGGAACATGATCTGATGAATTAACTTCACTCCTAGGTAATTAGAAATATATTTTAAGTTTCTTAAAACCCGGGGCCGTTGATTTTCCAAAACTGGATATTCCACTTTCTTATTCCAAATATCATGCGTATTACCAATATTAAACTTCATATTTTTGAGTTTTGTATAGAACTGTATGGCTTGTTTTACCTGAAATGCTACATCTCTTAAATATTCAGATATTTCATGTACTTCTGAAAATGTCAAAGCATCTAGGCCACATTGTGTATAACTGTATATACTGTGGGATTCCAGTGTTAATTCCTACTAAACATTTACACAGATAGATAAAATACTGAGACAGTTTTGAGCAGGACCAGACCTGTTGATTCTCTTTGGCTAAACTGAAATTGTCCCATGAGATGGTGATTTTAATCTACCAGATTTTCAGCTTTATCACTGGGTATTTACTTTAACACCTATATTCATGTGGAATGGCATTTTCATTGATGATTGCAGCCATTGGACTCATTTAAAGATCCAGTGAGTCTTTTAAAATCTTGGCAAGTTCCTGGATCAACTTGCCATCAAAGTCAAACAGAGGCTGACTTTTCTAATTTTGAAAGCTGCTAGATATATTTGGGCATTAATAGGGAAGCAGTTAAATTGGAAGTAGTTGACCTGTGAGTAAGCCTAATCTGAGTATAGAAGGGAAAATGTTTTACTGGAAATCCTTTTGGATTTTTAACACCTTGAAGCAACTGATAAGCAATGGCTATTTTAAGAATTTTGAGAACTTAATATTTTTAATTTAACTTACAAGGATCACCTGTTTGGCAATATACAGTAGCACTCTTGAAATACATAATAGGAAATCATTCAGAAGGCAGTCAAGGTATGTTGTCTCTTGTTCCAGTGTTCAGGACAAGGAATATAGATTTAAGTTGCAGGAAGACAGATTTTTGTTGAATGTTGGAAAAAGATTTCCTAATAGTAAGAATAGTTCAACAATGCAGCCCTGAAGTTTCCGTTGTTAATATGTTCAAATGGAGGATAGAGCACACAATTCAGAAATGTCCCAAATAACAACTGAATATTAAAAGAGTATATGTATGGTTGCAGCAGAGTATTAATGTGTAAATAAATAAATATTCCAAACTCAGGTCTTAATCTGTTGGAGTTTTTAGCTGGGCTTGCAGACCTTAAGAAAGGGCATTTACCAATGTCTAAATGGAAAAGGCAATTTCATTTCTCTTTAAAAGCAATTTTCTTAATAACAATTTTAGAACACATATCTTATTGTTTTTCAACAAGGAAGTACTGTCAGAAAGTAATTTCTGAAAAGCATTTTTCCACTGTTCACAAATGCAAAATGAAATTACTTCTTTAACATTTTCACTCTGGTCTAGCACAGCTAGAGAAAACTGTTGATTGGGTCAATGTCATTTTCCCTCCAATTACATCAGATACATAAGCACTCATGGAGGGCAATGCACAAGCTATGGGCACTGCTGTAGTCACCCAAAGAGACTACATCATGACAAGGTAGTCAGGAAACATTTACGCTTGGAAATATAGTGGAGTCTTCTGTATGGATTTCTATTTGGGGAAAGGATGGAGGTTGAATTTCCATAGAAACATAATTTGCATCAGGACAGATATACTAGGTCTGCGTAAGGCAGCTTGGAGAAGAGATGACTTGATCTGCATTGCTAAGGTGTTTTGCATTGCCCTGACTGGCAGATTCAGTAGCTGGAAGAGGTCTCTGATCATGCATTGTGCATGCACATGTCTCAGTATAAGTGCCAGAATACCAGTCAATGCCAGCCAAACAAAGCCAGCCAGCCACTTTGCATTGCTCTTCAACATGAGTGGACCATATTGCTTTGCAAAGCAGTTTGAAAGGGGTATTTCACTCAAGCCTCAATTGAAGCAAAGTGCCTCTTCAAACATCTGCACAGCTCCTTCATAATGATTTTTTTACAACAATCATGCCTTGAAGGATCATATTTAGGAAGGATTCATTTTCCAGCTCCCTCCAAACATATTTTACATAAAACAAAGGTAACAAGGCTTGCTTATGCACAAATATATATAATATAATTTGCCTGTTTAAATCCAACAATATTCCATCTTATGAAATATAGCAGTGAAGGCTACCATTCTGGCTCTACAGATGAAAACTATTTCTTAAATTCCTATTGATTTTTTTAAAATATCCAGCTCCAAATTCTGGACTTGGAATCCTCTGTACAGGGTAAAGTCATTCTCTCTGTTTAAAATTAAACTTGTTTGGATTTTTGTATCTACTGTTTTTTAAAGGATTGTTGGTTTTACTGTTTTTAATTATATATTTGTCCCAGCTAAACTTCTATCATACTTTTGCTTGCATTGTACAGTCTGTCTGAGGCTAAGTTTTTTTTAATAATTAAGTATAAATAAAGAATTATTTTTACCAGGTATGAAGCCAAATAATAGGTATGACAATTGGAAGTAAGCCTTTGAAACTGGAATAAAACTTTAGAAATAATAGTCATTTTAATTGCAATTAAGTGGAGCCAGTCATTTGTGATAATTATTCCTCAATGCTTAAAACCTCCTGGGCTAATATGAAGTTTGGTTAGACTGCTAGATTTGGGTTGCAAAATTCCAGCCTCAAATTTTGGTTGTGGTTCACTTGTTCAGTCACTTCCAACTTTCCATGACCTGATGGACAACATTTCAACAGGATATTGTCAGTAATTTCATTCAATATTTCTGATGATCCTGGTTTCATGGTCATACCGTGAAGGCCTTGGAAATTCATGGCCTTAACAGTAAATAAATTTGTTTGTTGCCTGTGAGACATCTCTGCACGTCAATATTCTGTCTACACCTGTCATAAACTTTCTCCCAAATACCAGACATCTCTATTTCTCAGCTACAGTCACTGTCCCTATGAAATTTTGAGCATTGGAAGATAAAGTCTTCTAAGATAAAGTTACTATTTCAACTTTTTCTCTGCCTATTTGTACTAGATTGGGTTTGCCTGTGGACAAATATATTTTGTCCACAGGCAAACATTATATATATTAAATTATAGATATAGTATATATATATAATTATTAAATTATATATAATTTAATATTGAACAGCAGACAGACTTTTGTACTCACTTCTTCCAAATTCAGCAAGAGATTCTTTAAGGCTTCCAGCCATCAAAGTGATATGCATAAAATATTGATTCCTGTAACTTTCTTAAATAAATCTCTTTTTTTCCAACTCAGCTATTAATTTCAGTTTCTTTGTACTGCTTATATCTTTTCTTAGTGTTCTTCTCTAACACGAATGCTTCAGCTGGAAAAAAAGAACCCCCCCCTTTATTTCTTTTGCCTTTCAACTTTCTTTAACTACTTTCAGTACATTAGCAGACACCCATGTTAGCTTTTTTCCTTTTTCTATTTCAAAATATTTTTGTTTACTTCATCTTCATTGATGCCACAAATTTCAGTTCTTTAGGCATTCTATTTATTGAGCCTAACTCATTAAACATATTTTTAATCGTTGGCCTATTTGTACTAGACTGGGTTTGCCTGTGTGAATAAAATAATCAAACCAACAAGATATGAATTTCTGAGTTCATATCTTGTTGGTTTGGTTATTTTATTTGTTTTCTTTACTTTAAGTTGTAATCTGCAAGCAATCTGTGGTCTGAACTGCAGTCAATACCAGGTCTTGTTTTTGCAGACTGAATTGAGCTTCTCTATTTTTGCTTGCAGGATCTACAGTCAATTCAGTTTTGGTGTTGATCACCTGGGAATGCCCATGTGTAAAGTCACCTTTTAGATTTCAGGAAGAAAGCATTAACTATAAACATTGAATTTAGTTGGCAGAACTCTATTAGGTTGTTTCTTGCTTTATTTTATACAGTAAAGCCGGTTTCCTATTGCTGTGTTTCAGTTGCTATTTTACTGCTGGCTTTAGCGTTGCAGGCTCCTTTAAGAAATGTGATGTTTTTGTGTGTAGGTTGTGCCAACAGGGTATTGCAAGTTGAATTCTCACTTCATTTGAATCTATGGATGCAGCACAGTCTTGGATTGTGTAACACCGATTGGTTTGCCTTGGATTTGAATTGAGATCATTCTATCAATTTTTAGTTGTAATCCAGCAACAACTCTGACATCCTTTTGCTAATAATGCTGGCCAGTCCGTTTCTTCTATGATTTTCTTGTCTGTCATAGATCTGATGCTCTTTTGGTATGAAGTGACCCATTCCATTCCATTTCAGTTCATTAATTCCCAGAATGTCAATGTTCAGTCTTGACATTTCTGTTCCAAGAACATCAAATTTGCTTTGGCTCATGCTTCTTTGCAGCACTGAATTTTTCTTTTGCCTCTGGTTGCTTCAGCAGCTAGACATCTTTTAGGCTTTAATCTAGCCATATAATAAGGACCAGTGCTACTTGTATAATGCTCAGTAGCTCATAGGATACCTTCAAATTTATGGGCTTTTCTAGTGTCATTTTGACAATGTCCTGGTTGTGAACATCCATTCTTGGCAGAATACTGGAGTAGACTGCCATTTCCTTCTTTAGTGGACCATATTTAGTCTGACATCTCATCTAGGACCTGCCCATCAAGGGCTGCCCTTCTGGGAGTGTACATTCCCAATGATATTGCTCATAGTGTCCATGGGATGTACAGGCCCATTAGAGAGTGGCAATCTGTATATTTTTGCTGTCATCTAATAGTTATCCAAATTCCTGCAGCCCAGATCTGGTGACACTGAAATGTGGTAGATTCTCAACGTGGTTTTTGCCACACTTTAACAAAATTAGTTTCTAGTCCTGCTAACATATCTTTTTTATTATTTTTGTGCCTTTGAGTCAGTGTTGGCTCCTGGTGACTGCCTGAACTAGTCCCTGCAGTTTTCTTGGCAAGATTTTTGGAAATGCTTTACCATTGCCCCCTTCCCAGGGTGGACAAAGAGTGACTGGCTGAAGGTCATCTAGCTGGCTTCATGCCTAAGCGGGAGGGCGGGTAGAACTCACAGTCTCTGGTGCCTTAACCACTGTACCAAACTAGCTCTCTGCTAACATATTCAATTTATAACTAATGTAACTGAATGATATCCCTGATGGGATTTTGAAGGAAATAAGCATATCACTTGCAAACAGAATTAATGCATGATATTTTGTTTTTATTTTAAGATCTTGTATAATAGATCTTGAATACTTCTATAATGAGATTAAAAAAAATACAGGGAAGTGGGCATCCTTGTTTAATGCCCTTACTTATTTGAAAGAGCCCTATTTCTGTTTCATTCATGCTAATTACTGCTTGCACTGGTGAATATAATTGATTGATTATAGCAATAAAATTATGTCCTAATCCCATTTCCAGTAACCAACTTTTAAGAAATTTGCATTCCACTCTATCATATGCTCTGAAGACACTGAAAGACAGTAAAGCTAGTGGAATTTTAGTGTGCTTAGCGTAGTGTATTATGTTAAGTAGTTTTCTAATTGAATTGGCTATATTTCTTTTCAGAACAAACTCAGACTGATTGGGGATTTATAATTACTTATAAACTTGTTTAGCCTACTGGGCAGTAATGCAGTGGATATTTTTGTCATTTTTATTTAATAATAGGCCTATATGATGACATCTTTTCAGGGTTCTTATTTGGTTAATCAGATGTTTAGTTTGTTTTCCAGAGTCAGAAATTTTTGCTTCTATATGTATCTTACTAATCAGATAATATAAATTTGATTTAAAAAAAGATCAGGTCCAAAGCCATCCATACTGGAGTTTTACTGTTTTAAAAATGTTATAACATTACATACAGTATTTTATATTTTATTATTCAATTAAGATTATTTCTATGCATCAACACTTAGGAGTTTTAGAGTTTACTAAGTGATGTCTTTGTTTTCAGAGTTATTAGAAATATAAATAGAAAAATAACTTCCTATAAAACCATTCTATATATATGTTGCTTATTTAATAGTATCTGATTTTTATTCATCATGCTAGTACTAATGTTTATAATCTTGAAAAATGATTTCTAAACTCAAATAAAATAATATAAATTCCTATTAATGTCTTCACTATGCAATACTAATAGCTCCTTATGTTTTATATTTAGAGCAACTTCAATTTTAGCACTTCTGATTACTTGGTGCTTTTGTCTGCATTTGTTTAATATCTTCTATTATTTGTTTGTCTTATAATCTTTACGTGCTTTAAAATATTACTTGCAGCACTTATCAATTTCCTCTAAATAGTTTCTGGGAAATCCATATCATACAATATTCCATTTCAGCTTGATTATTTAATTGAAAGTAATTTTTGCATCTCCTTAGCATTATTTTCCTTAACCTAATATTATGAGGGACTTAAACTCCATTTAAAATTAAAGGAAAGAGAAAACATTGAATTATAAAGATCCAACACAATTGGAGCATGAGCAGAAACTGCTATTATCTTTTTTTTCAAATAGACACTTCCCCAGGTTTGGTTGTTATCTAGTACTTTATGTTTAGTAGTATTTCTATTTGGCACAAGTGTATATCTAAGCACAGTGCAAAGCCTATCTAGCAGTCCAAGGATTGATTGTGGGCATATGATTAGTCTTTTTCCTTTTCCTTTTCCTTTTTCTTCTCCCTCTTCCCCCCCTAAAACCTGCCTTGGCCATGATAGACTAATAACTTTCACTCGCAGATCTGACCTTCAAACTATTGCTTTCTTTGATTTTTTTTAAAGCCCTAATGGACATTTTCTTTTTCAAAAATGATTAAAGTTCAGAATAATAAAACAAGATATAAGGGACATAATTTACTTTGAGAACAAGTAGATTAAAAATAAAGACTCACTTCAGCAGAGGAACACTCTGGTAACTATAATGTCCTTGCAGTTTTCATAGCAATAATACAGACATGGTTTACATGTTGTCTTCTTCATGAGTGTTTTTCCACTTCCTTCTCTAGACTACCACTCTGAGCTTCCCTATCAATCTCTCATCCAAGTACTAATCATGGCCAACTTGGTTTAGAGTTTCCAAAATCAGCCAACTTCAACCATGTGCTACAGCCATTCTGACCAAATACCAAGCTACACACTACTTGGTAAAGTTCTCTGGGCTTCTCCAAGAAGAACATTATAGTAATAAAATAAATTCTACCTTACCAATAATGATAATATGCAAATAAAGATATAAGAGCCAGTATACAGGGCAAACTGTTCATTTTCTTTTATCCCAAATAACTAGTATTATTTTTCTAGTAAAAACCTCTTTATGTAATTACTTGTTTCTGGGTGACATTAAAGGCCTATTATTGAGGTCCTCTGCCATGTATAAAATATTCTGTCAAAATAATTAAAAGCTTGGACCTAGTCACTGCTAGTATTGATTTGAGGATTTGGGTGACAGCACTGAAAGTACAGAGGGGCATGGAGCTTTTTGTGTCTTTGTCCTGCTGTTATATTAGTGACAGTAAATCAAAGACAAAAATGAACACGGGCTGCAAGAAGTGTCTCAGGGCCTGAGCAATCTGTATTCATATACATTTGTGGAACAGGACTGCATTAATTTTCATCAGTCACAGACTACAAATCTATTCATTTCAACTTAAAAACATGATATGGAAAACAAACTTTTTGCCACAACAGTGTTTATATATATATAATTTTGTCTTAGTCCATGGTGACTGTTTGTTTGGGATTGGAATGGGGAAACCCAGTTCAAATCTCCACTTGACCATGAGTGTCTTTGGATCAACAATCATTATCTTTAGATGACTGTTGTGAGGGTAAAATGAGGGTAGATCCTCCCAGCCTTGAGCTCCCAGGTGAAACTGTGAATTATGAATGCAATAATATATGAAACAAATTGTAAAGATCTTGGGGACTCTTATTAAAGGTGTGACCAATTTTTAGAAAGAAGAACATTAGAAAAACAGTTCCACTTTTCTATGGTTCAAGTACTTTGTATCTTTTTAAAGTTAGGAATAAATACATTTTATTTAAATATTGGTCTAAATAAATCTACTGCTACTTAAATTAGGAAAGTGATACATAACTAATAATATGATATAACCTGAAAGCAGAGCAAGGGTGTATCTTCTGAAATGCCCTTTTCTATGTCTGGTATGGAGTTACAGTATCTCATTATAGTTCATGGAATTATTGTATGGTGAAGCTAGGCATGAAAAAGCTAACCATGTTTGAATATTCTTCTTCTTAGTTGGAAATGGGCTAAATAAATTATCGATAGTTTCAGGTTTTAAATAACTTTGGCACCTGGGTTTTCATAGTCACTGGCACAAAGAAACTAAGGAAAAAAGTTGTAAGAACAAAAAGAAAATGAAACTCAGCTATGCAATTTTTATTGTGCCAAATCTAATTGTGTAAAAACGGCTTCTGTATTTATTACAATAAGAGAACCATTCTGGGCTAGTGGTTAAGGTGCTGGATTAGAAGCCAAAGGACAGTAACTTCTAATTCTGCTTTAGTCATAGGAACCAGCTGGGTGTCTTTGGCCATTCATTTTCTCTCAGCTCTAGAAAGAAGGTACTGGCAAGCCATTTCTGAAAAGGTTGCCAAGAAAACTACATAGATTTGTTCCTGTAGTCACCAGGAGCCATGGTTCACTTGATGGACAACAATTTTTCTCAGGTTATTTTAAAATTTAGAAAGAACCAAGCACAGAGAACCCCAAAGACATTTTAGAATTTCTTTTGCATTTTTAGTGATGTTTTTGAGATTACCTTATTGTTATGTTGCCAATTCAATGTGTGTTATTTTTTATTTCTATTTATACAACTCTCCATTGTTTTGTGGATTTCCTTATTATCTTCACTTTGGGATCTGAAAAAAACGTAACAAAAGGGATTTTTCCATGAGATCATCTTAACTGCTGTTCTCTCTGGCTTAAAGTCTGCAGAAGAATTTTAGCATACAACTCAGAACAATTTCATCTACATTATCTTTCATTCTGAATGATTTTTAAACAATTCCTTTCATACCAACTGCATGAAATGGTTGGAAAAAAAGTGCAGAAACACTCCCCACCTCAAGCCTTATTCTCAAACAGATTTATTCATTAAGGTGGGCAAAGTTATTTAGGTAATCATAGTTGCTAATTTGCATTTCCCATTGCTATAAAATGTTACCCAAAACATTACCCAACAAATATCCAATGAAACTTTTACCAGAATCTTGGGGCTCTTTTCCCAAATAGCATCCCTTGATATTTTGCTGCCTGGAGAAAACCAAGAGTGGAATTGCCATCAGGACTGAGATGGATTGATCTGTCAATTTCAGTTTCTCACCATTCCTATTTTGCAATATCAAGTAACATTCATCTAGTTTCTAAACTAGTTTCAAGACAAATCAAGAGTCAACATATGATAATTTATCCTGATATATTCAGTTAATATATTTTTCCAATTTCCCCTAACATTATGCATTTTTATATATTATTTCCAAAACCAGGTAACATTCACATGAAAATGACTTATACTGTATACTTGAGCTTTAATTTTTAGGTTAGAGAACTGCCTTGCAAAATTTGGAGAATTTTAGAAGAAAATTGATTTGGGGTTCAGGTATATTCACATTAATATAGGAAGATGGTGCCCACCCTGTGGAATGTATTTTTCCCCAGAAATATTTTTTGATATCACAATTGAAATGCATACTGACAAAGTTTCTATTCACCAGACACCCATTGATTATGTAATCACAGTCACAATCATTATATTATTTTACTGCTTGGATGTTATCATTTTCTTATATTGTATTGGATGTATTTTTAAGATTGCATACTGCTTGGAGATGCTAGATTGATATTTGCTATATTACTGGGTGTTGTTTTTTTTTTTTTGAATAATAAGAATAAATTGCATTTTGCCCCAGTTCTTCTAGAAGGATGTCTTTTCTTGGATCAGAAATTAAGATACATCTGCCCAGTGGGAAGGTCTCTTTGTTTGGCCAAAGCATGTGTTTATGAAGTGTTTTGTGATTACTTTATATTCTTGTTGAGGCCATGGGTTCAGAAAATAGGGATATACATGCAGAAACAGCTTCCAGATCATTGAACTTTGCAAAAGATGAGGCTGCTTTAATGATTCAAAGAGAGGTGACTCATTTGTATTCCTGAGGACACCTGCATTCTTTGCACAGCTCAAAAATAGGACTATCATCTTCTTGGTCTAACTTTGTAAGTGGCTGTTGCTATAGGTAATTTACTTGTGTTATTTTTTTTCACTGCTAGCTTGATTTGTGTTAAATGTTCTATTATTAAGCAGGTGCCTTCATACGAATAGCTTTCTTGATTTCTTAATGCAGAGCTCATGTCGATGTTATTGATATTGCACATTTGGTTTGTTTAATGCTTATTTAAACTTCCAGTATGTGCTACAAGAATTGCTAATTATTAAAGGGTCAGTTGAGAATATTATAATATTTATTCTATATTATTTTATTATTGTATTTAAACTGGCACTTTTCTGTGAAATGGCTTAAGCAGAGTATATTTGTGGGAAATGTGGTATATAAATCAAGTGACTATGACTATATGCAATGTAGATAAGCTAGGCCAAATCTATTTTTCTTTTATAATAGATTCAGTGCTTGTCTCTTTCTTCAGCTTAATTGTGTGCACAGCATTTTTTCCCATCTGAGTCTGCAGTTTGAAACTTGCTATCTTATATAGCATAGAGATTAGAGAATTTCTGTCCATACTGTATATGACTCAGTGCTGAGAAACCCCAGCTAATTTGTTCATATCAGGAACAGACAACCTGCGATTGATAGGCAGACCCCAGTGCAGCCCGTGTTGCCTTTGGGTCTCACTTCTTAAACCCTGTTCTGTTAAGTAGTAATTAAACTTGCTGGAAAGTTCTCATTGGTGTTAAAGGCACCTTTTCCCCACGCTTTGGATGCTTCTGTGAAAAGAGAGAGAAAGAAACATTAAGAGGGAAAAAGGGGGGGGGGAGGGAGAAAGGGAAGATGATGACTGAATGAAAATGGTCTATTAATGCAAGTTATGACATTAGCTCTTCCAGTATAAATGTAGTGTTTTTCCTTTTCTTTCAACACAATTTTAGCTATGGATACAATCTTGAATGCTATTATGGCAATGCTGTTGATGATGTGGTCATGGGATGGGATCTGCTCAGTTCTCATTGGCTATTTTAGGCTACTGGGGGCATACCCGCTCCCTCCCTGAACATTTTCCAAGGCCATTCTGCTTTTGGCAGAGGGAGAGTCCAGTGGTTCTTTCTATATCTACACTTTCTTCCCTCTCAACCCTGGCAACATCTCCAGCCTTTTCTGCTAGTTCAAGGGCTAGAGGAAACACTTCAAGGTTGCTCTGAAGAAGAGGGGGAATCTTTCCCAGGTCACCATGGAGATGCTTAGGAATCTCATTGACAACTGCAAAACATGAACTACTCTATGGAATTAAATCTTTTTGTTTCTTTGTGTATGAACGTATGTTCTATTGTGTCTGCAGTTGTAATTCTGAAAATATCATTCTATTCCCTTCCCTTCCCTTCCCTTCCCTTCCCTTCCCTTCCCTTCCCTTCCCTTCCCTTCCCTTCCCTTCCCTTCCCTTCCCTTCCCTTCCCTTCCCTTCCCTCCCCTCCTCTGACATGTTAGATACAAATACAACTTAGCTGTTTATGCATAATTTTTATATAGCATGTGCTTTATATCTGACAGGCTCCAACTGATAGCAAGGGCCTTTTAACAATGGACTACAGCTGTGCAAAGCATTTGAAAGGGTCTCTTTGCAAAGTGCATTGATGCAAGCAAGCATCTTTCCTCAAAGTCTTAAAACAACCACCACTTCTGAAATGCTTGGCCTGGCTGCTTCCAAGGCTCTCTCCCTGCCTGCTGCTCTGCTTTGCTGATGTTCCCAGCGGCAGTGATGCCAATGCCTGCACAAATTCCCAGAGACAGCCGGGAAAAGTTTTCAAAGCAGCCCTGCTGACTCTTCTGGAAGATGTGAATGCTTTGACGCTTTGAGGAGGGATGCTTTGTTTGCACCAATGTGCTTTACAAAGCATCCCTTTCAAATGTTTTGCACAGTCTGAATGATGCTGAGTATTCAATATATTCAGGGTTTCATCTACATATCCCCAGCAATGTACATTAATTCCACCTTTGAGATGGGAGGTGTGTATGTCGCTTGGACAGAAGCATTGCAGCTGAGGTGGAGGAAGGAGACATGGTTGGTGGGTGCGCTATAAGCCCAGGAATAACAGTGGTTCTTAGAGAGGTTCCAGGTCTAGGTAATACAGAGACACTATTACAACTAGTGGAGCTGCTCTTCATCCCCTCCCCATACTCAGCTGATGGCAAGAAGAGGAAAAGGCAATATTTTAGCCAGGGTTGTCTGTGTGATTTAATATTTTTAGCTGTTTTTGTGGGGTTTTTCTTCCCCCCTAGTTTTGTATACCATCCAGAGTTCACTGGAGTTGGGTGGTCAATAAATTTTCATGAATGAATGAATGAATGAATGAATGAATGAATGAATGAATGAATGAATTCAAGGCACTGGGAAGACTTTCCATCTGCTGGTTCACCAGGCTTTGAACAGACATCCTGAGTAAAAAAAAATGGTGAACCAATAATGCCTAACAATAAAAAAATTGTGCCCCTTTCTTCCCTCTCATCAGGCTGATATAAATGGGCTGGTTCCTTTCTCTTGAGCAGGTACTGCAGAAACGTCTGCACACTACTGGCTTTGGCAGAATGGCAAGGGTGGCTTTTAGGGGGGACTTCTGAGGGGAGAAAAGGAAGCTCTTTCTGGAAATGGAAAGTGCTTTGCTGAGGTCTAACATCTATAAAAGGGCTGAGCCACAGAGAGAGAAGTGGGCATTTTTCTTGGGTACGTTCTCTAAAAACTCGCATGGTTAAAAAAAAAAAATGTTTGTCTTAGCTTCCCTGAAAAGATTTGCTCAGTTAAAAGTGCAACATAATTGGAACAGGAACAATCCCAGCCATTCTCCTCCATCCAGGTTCCTGCTTTATGCAGGTAAGGTCAACCCCATATAACTTTTGGATGGTTCTCATTCCAGTTTCTTCTTTTTCATCGCAGAAGGACAGTGTGTTGTTCTAAAATTAGAGTACCTTTTTAAAAAATCCCTTATGGGATAAAACAAACAATTATGAACACTCTGATTAAAAGGTCAGGAACCTATATGAATTTTGAAGCACTATTTTAACCTCTTCTCTGCCTGAAAGACCTAAGAAAAGATATTAAAATGTCATGATATGTCTATACCTACAAAGATCAGAATCATACAAGCCATGGTATTCCCTGTGACTTCAAAGTTGGACTTTGAAGAAGCAGGATAGGAACAGTATTGACGCTTTTAAATGTTGGTGTTGGAGAAGACTCCTGGAATACCGTGGACAGCCAAGAAAACAAACAAATGGATCATCAAACAAATCAAACCAGAGTTCTCACTCAAGGCACAAATGACCAGGCTCAAATTATTCTATTTGGACACATTCTGCAAAGACCTAGGTCTCTAGAGAAGGCTCTAATGCTAGGAAAGATGAAGGAAAGAGAAGAAGAGGATGACCAGCAGCAAGGTGGAAGAATTCAATTATAGTGGTGATGGGTGCACCATTGGAAGATCTGAAAGACCAGGTTAGATCTTTCATCATGGAGAAAATTTATCTGTATGGTTGTTGAGAATTAACAATGACTTGATGGCACATAAATCTGTTCCTTGATCCCCCAAAAGAAGGAGCCAGCAGAGAAGGAGAAGATCCCTGAAGAATCCCCTTCCCCTTCCCTGCTTGTTACTCCTCTGCATTTAGCATGAGGCTTACCAGAAGACTCATGGAAGGTGTTTCACAAGTTTGACATTCTACAGAGACAAGGAAAAAACTTTGATTTCCAGAGAGGTTCTGTCTTTCCACCAGCCAAAGCACAAATGGCCACAGAGGCATGGAGCCCTGCAGCCATATGGGAAGGGTGGTCCTCCAGTGGGCGAATTGCAGCTCTGCAGGGCACTAACCACCCTCAGGCTCCTCGATAAGACAAAGAATTTTCACACAGAAAACTTGTTCTGTTTTCCAAGTCAGGCTGATATGGAGATGGAGATCCCATTACAAGGACATGTCCTCAAAAAACAGGTCCTCTCAGCACTGGAATAAGAAGAGTGTATAGATGAGCTCCAAACGTGAGAATAGTTTTCATTGAGCACAGGACTTACTTCTGAGAAAGCATGACTCAGATAGCCCTATCAGGCTGGGTTGGTTTGCGTGGTTCCAAACAATTCAATGAAATGGTTTCCAAGGGCTGCTCTGTTGCATTTTCTCTTCTACATCTCTTTTCACCTGCATATTGCAAACAGAGGTGGTAGAAAATATTATGACATTTACAACAATGCTTTCAAGAGCAACTAATTCCCTTAAGACCTATAATAAATGTAGCATGAATATTGGAAGGGAAGGCATTCACGTTCCACGTTACACAAAGTGCATTTTCTTTGGGGCCCATCTATTACTGCAGTACTTGGGTTAAATGATACAGAGGAACTTATTTCATTTTTTAATGGAGCATTGTAAAATTACTGGCCCTTAAGAGCCTGTATATTGTCTAAGCAGGGCGGGGGGGAAGGAGACAACCCTGATAAAATCATAAATAGCTTTCCTATCATTGCTAGAACTCTAATTTTCTTGGTTACTGCTTGAGTTGATAAAACAAATAAAAGAAAGAACCTTAGAGAGATTTTGTTAATGTGCAAAATGAATTTCAATGTTGTCTCCTGCTGGTATTTTTATGGAAAACCTGACTAGATGGTACACACGGAACACAGAAATCTGCATTTAGATGGAAATATTATGAAATGCATGATATCGTACAGAGTGAGTCTTTTAATGGCAATAGAATAGTATTATATTATATGGATGAATGGAGAGGCTGCATGCCTATCGGCTTTCATGTCCAAGTGTAACCACTGCCCCGAGTCTGCCAAAGAGTCCCTTTTCTTTGAGTCTGAATCTAATATTGATTTAAAAAAAAATCATCTTGGGAAATAGCTTGTCCTTTACTCAGATACATTCTGACACCTGCGTGTGACTCATAAACTGTAAACAACAGGGGTATTTCCCCCTTACACACCTACTTTCATCAAAAGGTCTCACCAGGTTCAATCCTAATTTAACGGAGGCAATGACCTCATCTTCATCGACTTCCATGAAAGTCTAATTTGTGAAGCTTGTGATTTTTATGTGTCTCAAATAAAATATACATCTTACAGCAATTTCATCCATGAACGTTTAGCTCATGAGTCTCTTTTATGCTATTAATGTACAACCAAACTGGATGCTAAGCAAAATAACATCATTTTCACTGTGAACAGATTCTAGCTTTTGTACTACCTTCACATTACAAAGCAAATCCAACCAGCAAAACTATGTTACATAAAGACAGTATTTTTTACTGATAACATTTGTTGGATGGAATCTGAACCTATCTATTTTCAAAAATAATGTACGAAAACCTTATTAGCAAATATCTTTGAGATGTAATTCCGCTGCGGTTCATTGCCTTGATCTTGTACATTTGTGTGACTACAAAAGCTGTAATAATTGTGAAAGCTCCGAGGGCTCTCCCCTACACATCTGTGTCAGCAAAAACATTGGAAAAGTGACTGATGCCTCATTGTAAGCAAATGGCCACTATCTGTGGGCAGAACAATTGGGGTTAGGGTCATTAAATTTCTCCAGGGGAAAAGGAAGTTATCTAACAGTTTTTTGGAGGCTGGGATTCATCAATAGCAGAGACACCATTTCTTTGTTTCTTCCCTTAGATTTTTTTTTCCCCTGGCCATCATAAGGCATTGACTGCAGTGCCCCAATTGTAGCATTGTTGCTTGGCATTCTCTATCTGTGTGTCTTTCTGTGTGTGTTCATTTATATTGTGGGAAGGGAACTGTAGAATAAAACGTGGCCCACCTCCCCCAATTTTCCCAAAAGTCCAGTTTATTTGAATGTAATCCTGATTTAAAAATCAGTTGGATTCATTTTGATATCGTCACATCATATAAATTAGGAGAGTGCAGCATCCAGATTCAAAAGGGCAAGGGTGTTTGGATCTGGTGTAACAGTCTTCCTGTACTATCAGAGCTATGGTATTTTGAGCCCTCTTAAGGGAATTGGATCAATGGAATGGAAGGTAACAGAACCTAGGAGTTTTGATGTAAATAGGTTTACTAAGCAATGAATCCATTACTATTGCTAGTTTCTTTTCTGGGGTCTGTTCTGTTGCTATTTGTATAGGCAGGGCTTAATGTAAAATGTATATTAACTATTGCTTCAATTGTTTGCTACAGAAATTGTAAAAAACACATTTATTGTGTGTGTGTGTGTGTGTGCGTGTTTTAAATAATGCCCTTGGTTAATTCATATTTAAACTGGGCAATGGACAGCATTCCCCATGGATTATTGCCCCAACTATTTGCTCATGGACTGTTGCCCCACTTTTAGGGTGAAAAATGAGGGAGAAAGTGGCTTGTTTCAAGTTCCCATTGTTTATTACGCACAAGACATGGAACGTTCAAGTTGTTTCAGATTTTGTTCTGGCAGAACATGGACAGTGGAAACATTCTGATACAACATTCCACTTCATGCACATCTTATTTCCAGGTCTGAAACCTTAAGTGGCTTCAACATGTATTCGAATGTTATATTTGCCTTAAAGATTGAAATAATCAGAATAAATATTAGTGAGCTTTTGAAAATCCTGTTTTTGTATCAGCTACAAATCCTTGCTTTTTAAAATGCATATGCATCAAGTTATATCCATTGGTGGCTTTGGCTTTCTAATAAGCACTTCCATTGGTGTAAATTGACAGATCTTGATATTTGCTGATTTTTAAAAATCTTTTTCTGTTTTTTTCTGTTCCTTCAGCCTTGAAGAGCATCTTTTCAGTGTATTAATTGAGTTGTATGCAAATAGGAAGGGTTAACAAAAAGTGGGTGTCTCAATTCACTTCATAGACAATCAGACTAATGAATACTTGAGACAGACCCTTTAGGGAAGCAATATCACAACTGAAGAAATTCTTTCTCAGAAAAACGGGATTAGCATCATCTTTATTATCTCCCTGAATTCTGGAAAGGCAACATAATTCCTCTGATTTTTTAAAAAATATATTTAATTCAACTTTCTGATCATATTTGTAATCCTTGGTTTAATTATTATATGTGTTGGGGGGGGGGGCAGTCAGAATAGGAATAGGTACAGATACACACACAGCCAGTACTTAAGCAAATGAGGGATATTGTTCTGGACATGGCTATTAAAGTAGTGTGAGCTAATCTTACATACAAGTGACAGTATAATTTACAAAAGCTATTATATACAGAATAGTATATGTAAACATATAAGAAACAACGGACTTAATTTTCTCCCTCTTGTCTCTTTTTCCCTCACTTTCCACTTGTGCTGTATTTGAGCTTTTTTTCCCCCTCCTTATCTCAGTTAAGGATATACTGGAAAGTTGGTGAGTTTTCTCCTGGTTGTCTTGCTGCCAAACAAAGCCTTTAACCACGAAACACCACTGTCCAGTATCTGAATCTCCTTAGACCCAACACAGTCCGTCCTCTTGGTCTTCTCACATTTTCACAAGCCATTCCAGGATTTTCCTCCCAGTCTTCATCTCAGGGCCAGAATGTCTGAACTTGTCAGGCTATGCTCTACCCCATGTTTACGTGTCTCCATCCTCTCCATCTTCAATACACCCCTTCCCTTTCTCTCCTTTCCTTGCTCTTTTTCTCTTCTATAAGCAAGATACAGTATATACATGCCACTGTACAGGTGTCTGCTAGCATTTTTCCCTTTCTACCTATGTGCTCTTGGTTTCTGTCTTCCCCAAAAAACTCCATGACCTTGATACAGACCCAACTGCTTTCCTTCAGCCAGGCACTTCAGCCTGCCACAGTATGCACTTCTTTCTTTGGCTGTTTCCAGTTTTGGAGGGATAATTGGATGTATTTGTAAATTAATATATTTGTTTATCATCACAAGTGTTTATTGAAAAGAAGAATGATCCAAACATATGCAAAATAAAATAAAGGAAATAAAAATCACTTCTATTAAGGCAGTACTATTAGATTCAACCTCTTGTAATGAGGTCTCCAAAACAAAATCCTTGATCATTATACTTTACTAGAATCAAGTTGGCTCAGAAATCAGCAAAATTTTAATATCTTGTAATGAACCATCTAACTCATGAAGCTGTTTTGATTTGAGAGTTATGATATTAATATTCATTTAAATTGTATATTTATTTATTGTTTTAATATGTTGTAAGCCACCCAGAGTCCCCCATTGGGAGGAGATGGGTGGGGACAAGTTGAATTAATAAATAGATAGATAGATAGATAGATAGATAGATAGATAGATAGATAGATAGATAAATAAATATTATTATCAGAAGTCTGTAGCAACAATCCATACTGGTGGTAAACAACAAAGGAAACAAGTTTCTTTGAGCTCTGATTATTTAGATTATGTAAAAAAAAAAAGATTAAGGTGACTGCACAAGAATTCCAATCAGTACTTCCACTTTCAAATGTGAAGCTTACCTGTATGTCATTCAAAGAAGTTAACATCTACTTTTCTTTCTCCTCTGCTTTCAGTGGTGGTGGGATCTTGCCCATAGTTTGGGGATAGCTTGTACCTTGGTAGTGTTTGCACAATAGTTACTAGCTTCCTTATCAGTGTGAGAATTCACTCTCACAATTATATTTGCAAGTAATGCAAAGAACACCTTTCTCTAAAAATCAGTACAAGTAAAAAAAACAATGATATATTTCAACTGAATTCTAGTTCATATAACTTTTTAAAATACACTCCTGAATACCCTTGAATGATATGCTTTACAACCTCATGAGTTCTAATAATTTCTTTTCATTCAATTTTTTACTGTGTTAATATACGCAATATATTGTGTAGAAATGACAATCGTATGACTGCATGGCATTCCTACATGGTCTGCTTCTACTGCTGTATCATTGAAAGTAATGGGGGCACCTGAAATGACATAGCTCTAGGCATCCTATGGGAAATTGCTTCTCTAGGGATTAATGGATGGCGATGTTTTCATTGAGTAATTAGATATTATGCTGTACTTCAGATATTGTTTTCAAAGTACATATTTGTGTTCTGGAGACTAATGACTATTACTCTAATATTGTTTTTAACCTTCAATACTTTTCAAAGGCACTACTTTGTCTGCCCAGTGTTAAAGAGTGGCAACAAATATGCTTCTAATTTGGAGAGCATATTGCAATAAAAGGGATAAACAGACACAGAAAACACTAAATATAATTCTGCTTTTGTTACTGAAAATCTAATGCTGTGTGTGTGTATTTATGTGTATATTATACACAGAGAGACACACACACACAAAGACACACACAGAGCACTTAGATTTTATGGAATATTGATTACAAAATTGTGCAAAGCATTGATTCTCTAGCTGTGTAAAGCAACCCTCCATATCACTGAGCACAGATGTCCACTTCTCCTAGTCTCAGCACAGTCACTTCAAGGTCCCTTTCTGGTTTGCTGAGTACCTGGGCACATGCAGCCAAGACATTTCTGCTTCACTTTGGCAATAGTCCTGGTGGAAGTGTCTTTGGTGCATGCAACACAAGCTCAGAAGACCAGAAAGGGGCCTTGAAATGGCCATGACAAATCTTTGAGAGATATAGGTGCCTTGATGCTCTGAGCAATGGCTTCACAGTAGTGCCAGACATTTTTTTTTCTCAATTCCTCCAGGAACAATCAAATTTAAAATTTAGCTAGATATTGCTTAGAAGTCGATAGCAAAGAAGTCATATACATATATCAGAATAAACTGTCCTTAACAACTTGATTCCATTATTTACCTTTGAAATGCATTAGCAGGGTGAAATGCCACTTATGAGCACTAGAACAGATGGACAAAGCTTAATAATATAGACAATTTAAACAAAACAGCTTGCTCTTCTAGTGAAGCTATTCAGATTCCAGTGTTTGGTAAATCAAGTTCCCTGGAGCAAATCTATTTTTTCATAATAAATGTCTGCTCTGAGCGGGTTTTTTTCCATTAATATAACATATTTTCATTTTGTTTTTGTTTTATTTTAAATGTTGTCAAGTTGCCTTGAGTTTACGTTACACAGAAAAGGAGGCAAGAAAGTTATCAACAATCTACAGATTGAAGTGGCCAGAAATTCAGTGAGCTCAGGGCTTAATCCATGCCCTGATCTCTGGGTCACTTGTTATTATTACTGAGTCTGGGTTAGGTTTTACTATATAAAAATAATTAGTTTGGTTTAGAAACCAGGCAACCGTGAGTTCTAGTCCTGCCTTAGGCATGAAAGCCGGTTGGGTGATTTTGGGCCAGTCGCTCTCTCTCAGCCCAACTCACCTCACAGGGTTGTTGTGGGGAAAATAGGAGGAGGAAGGAGTATTAAATATGTTCGCCACCTTGTGTTATTTATAAAAAAATAAAGGCAGGATAAAAGATCTTATATATATACACACACACACTGCTATAATTGTTTTGGTTCTTTTGCTTTTTTTTTCCCCCTAGGGTTTTTTCCCCCCACACTTTTAGTATATATTATTTCCTCAGGACCCCATTTAAAAAAAAAAAAAAGGATGGACAAAGGTTACCTTGTGGGTATGTTATTTTATGACGACACAATGCAAAGGAATAGAATTGAGATTTCCAGTGTCTGTGTGTGAGCTTTAAGTGTCCTTCCTCAACTTTCAGCAGCCTGTACATCTATTTTGTTCTGATTTTACTGAAACAAAATTCAGATTGGCATGGCTCACTCTCATGCTGTCTGGAGGTGGGGTGCAAAAATTGGGCTACTTGCAATTTCTGGATTATAGTCTATCTCACTAAATCAATGTTGTCCAAACTTGGCCACTTTAAGATGAGTGGACTTCAACTCCCAGAATTCCCCAGCCAGCCATGCTGGCTGGGGAATTCTGGGAGTTGAAGTCCACTCATCTTAAAGTGGCCAAGTTTGGACAACACTGCACTAAATGAAAGGCCCAAGCTTTGATTGCACTGACAGTATACAACAAAAGGGTCTACTTTATTTGCATGTTGTTGTTGTTGTTGTTGTTATTATTATTATTATTTATTTGACTTGTCCCCACCCATCTCCCCACAACGGGGAACTCGGGGCGGCTTACAACAAACTAAAATCGGCAATACGTAATTAAAATATTATAAAACCAAAGTTACAAAGAGAAAGATAAAAAGGCTAAAAAATCCAAGAGGCCGATAGAGGCCACACCAGGCTACTAAGGGGCCAGCCAACCCCATTTTTGATAGGCCAGATGGCAGAGCCAGGTCTTCAAATCCCTCCAAAAGGCCTGGAGTGAGGGGGCCTGTCTCACCCCCGGGGGCAAGATGTTCCAAAGGGCGGGGGCTACAGCAGATGTTCCCAGTGTTCTATCAGAGATCATACTTCTCAGCCTAAGCTTGCCACCAGCATTGTCCACTCTAGCATCTGCTGTGCTGAACATTCTTCCCCAATGAGTGCAGATGGGCTTCTAGGCATTCAGTGGTCTACTGACTACTGAAGGCACATCTGCTTGTTTGAACACATCTTACTTCTTTGTATTGCCAAGCAATTTTAGTTACTCTGGGTTTTTTTTTTTAAAAAAAACTCTTATTGATGGTTTTTGTTATTTGTTGTGATTCACTGCCAAAATTCAGTGAATGTAATTCATTCATTCATTGTAAAATGCTGTGAGATAAAATGGTTTGCCATAAATGAATGAATGAATGAATGAATCAATGAATGAATGAATGAATGCATGCATGCATGCTCAGGTGACCTGGCCTCCTCTCCATGCTGATAGTGAAACCCCTTCCTGTAGGAATTAATATTCTTTTAATAAGTTAGAAATATGAATGTTCCTAATTGAAGCATTATTAAGAATTAGGTATGAACAGAATAATAAATTAATGTTACCATAAATAATTGAATTCTTTATATATTGAACCATTATATATTTGCTTGGCCTTGTCTTTTCTTTCTAAGTAAGCTTAAATCGTTCTTTTTAATTCCCAAATGTTCTGACAAGTCTAAAACATTTTGTATGGCAGTCCAGTAAACTGATCCATTACAATCAAACATTAAAACCATCTCATATTTTAAAATAAAACTTTTGTAATTCATATTAGTTCAACTGGCAAGTAATAATCAAGAATGGCAAAGTTAACATTCTTTGATGGATTAATGTTTGATAATTTTTCATCCTGATATTGACAAGCTGAAACTATGAACATATATTATTATTATTCATTCATTCTGTCTGTCATATTGAACATAAAAAAACATACTTTCCTTCCTTCTGTTTAATGGGCTGTAAGGTATTGACCCGGACCTACAGGATGCTCATTTCTGTGATTGATGGAATCCTTCTAAATAACATATATCCAGTTTTTTTGCATGCAGTCCTACAATTCTGAATATATTAAAAGATGCTTGACATCTCATAAATTTTACCTTTTTCTTTTTTCTTTTGGTGGGGAGAGGATGGCTTTAATCAACAACATCAGTTCTTTTTAAGACATGTGAGAAATTAGATTTGTAGAAAAGCATTCTACATCTCAAGGAAAGAAAAAGAATATTTCAACGAATCTACTCAGTGTCTTTATAAAAGGACAAGGATAAAACTGTACAGGGCTGTACACAAAGTGGAACACTTGTTTTGTTTCAGAGTTGGAAGAATACATTAGGGCTGTATAAATCATTTTCAGAGGCTGTTTATAAAGCACCCACTCTGGCCATATTGCTTAAGGCACTGCATCCTCTTGCAGGTTTGATGTAGCTATTTCAAGGCCTCACCATGTTATCTAAACATGCATGGATTTTTTGTCTGTTCGTTTTTGTGTCTTGGATTCCTGGTGACTGTGTGGACTAGCCTCTGCAGTTTTCTTAGCTAGATCTTCAGAAGTGGTTTGTTATTGCCTCCTTCCTTCTTTTTAAAAGAAGATTACAATTATACAGATAAAAACTAATACAGACCACAAAACAGAAAAAAAATAGAAAGTGCAGAAAAGAAAAAAAAAGAAATATATTTATAAAAGGAAGCATAGGAAAGAAAGAAAAATAATAAGAATATTACAAAGAATGAAAAGAAAATATAAAGAAGCAACTTCCCCTTTTGTCACAACAAGTATAAACAATTTTAACAACTTTCACATTCTCTTAAAATACAGCAAACAATCTCTTCATCCCATATCACATCTCTTACCTATAGACAAATCCTTAAAACCCCATTGTTTAGTCCTGGTTGGCAAAAGTCCCTTAAGGGCTACCAGAGATAACAACATATCTATTTTAACCTTGATCAAATAAACCAGCTTTATATTCCTCCCCTTTGTTTTTAACCATTTTGATATTTAATCCCTTCAAATAATGGACTAGAACTTGATTTCTTTTCTTTTTTTCTTTGTCCCTTCTCACTAATTCTTTCAAAGCTTTAATAGGTTTCATATGTAAATCCACTATAGGAAAATTATCCAACTCACTTTCCTGGTTTGTTATTTGTATGTTCCTTTTAATTATTAAAACATCAGCTGGTTCCATTTGTATATCCAGTATTTCATGTTTTTTAGAACATTCTTGTAGCTAATCATTTTTAAATCCATGTTCAAATCTATTTCCATCTTATCCAATAGAACTTGTTCCTCTTCCATGACATCTTACACACAGTTTATCTATGATGACAGACATTCTTAAAATTAACTTCTGAGTCCATTGTTCACAAATATCCTTCAGTAATCCAGTGTTAAAGTATTTTGTTCCATTCTGTGTTAACAGGTAGAATGGGTGTTTTTTCTCCTTTAATTATAATCTTTACTTCTTTCTCTAGTGTCCAACCTTCAAAATCCCATCCCAGCTTATTGTCCCCCCCCCCCCGCCACCTTGGAATTTAAAACAACAGACACTTCCCATGGGAAAGATTCTTTCAATTAATTTCAAAATCCCATTTGAAGTCCATGTAGACCCTTAATCCATTTATAACTTTCCAAAAAGAAAAAAAACTTTAATCACCCTGTTGCTGTTTATTCCCCAAAATTGCTAAGTCCTTAAACTCTTACTTAAAAACTTCTTTCATTGAGGATTGAAGGAAACTCATCCAGTGAATGCCATCAAACATGCTATTCTGAAGGTTCTTAGTACTTGAAAAATAGTAAAAAGGTAATTCCAAACATGAGAAATGAGGCTCAGCCGAGCTTTATGTCTACAGGACCAGAAATATTGGAACAAGGATAACTGTTTTGGCATTTGGCCTCTGTACACCACCATACTGAAGTTGAAAGGAAACACACCCAGATGGGAGCAAAGTCAGAACTTTCAGCTGTAATTCAAGGGGTTTGACAAAATTGGGACACTAACCATTCAGGAAGTACAGCCAGTGGCATACACCTACCCCCATCATTGGTGGCTTATAAGTAATGGAACGAATGGCTCACAAGCAGCTGCATGGCCAGGTGTGGCCTGTTTCCTGGGTACCCCATGACCAATCAAGCAGATAAAAGGCCTGGAGGTGGTTCTGATGTTACATTTGCATTTGGTAGCTGTTCACTGGAACTCTCAACATGAGGTCCAAAGAGGTATCCATGTGAGTGAAGGAAGCCATCATTAGGCTGAGAAAACAAAATAAACCCATCAGAGAGATAGCAAAAACTTTGGGAGTGGCCAGTACGACAGTTTGGAACATCCTGAAAAAGAAGGAATTAACTGGCAAGCTCAGCAACAGCAAAAGACCTGGAAGACCATGGAAGACAACTAAAGTGGATGACTGCAGAATTCTGCTCATGGTAAAGAGGAACCCTTTCACAACATCTAGCCAGGTCAAGAACATTCTTGAGGAGGTAGGCATGACATTGTCAAGATCTACAGTCAAGAGACAGCTTTTTGAATGTAAATACAGAGGCTTCACAACAAGGTGCAAACCAGTGGTAATGCTCAAGAACAGAAAGGCCAGATTAGACTTTGCCAGCAAACACCTAAAAAAAGCCTGCCCAGTTCTGGAATAAGATTTTTTGGACTGATGAAACCAAGATTAACTTGCACCAGAGTGATGGGAAGAGAAAAGTATGGAGTAGGAAAGGAACAGCTCATGATCCAAAGCATACCACATCATCTGTCAAACATGGTGGAGGCAGTGTTATGGCATGGGCATGTATGGCTGCCAGTGGAACTGGGTCACTGGTGTTTATTGATGACATGACTGCTGATAAAAGCAGCAGGATGAATTCTAAAGTGTATAGGGTTATACTTTCTGCTCAGATTCAGCCAAATGCTGCCAAATTGATAGGACGCCACTTCATATTGCAGATGGATAATGACCCAAGACATACAGCAAAAGCTACCCAAGAGTTTCTCAAGGCAAAGAAGTGGGATATTCTTCAATGGCCAAGTCAGTCACCTGATCTCAACCCAACAGAGCATGCTTTTCACTTATTGAAGACAAGACTGAAGGCAGAAAGACTCACAAACAAGCAGCAGCTGAAGGTAGCCACAGTAAAGGCTTGGCAAAGCATCTCGAGGGAGGAAACTCAGCATTTGGTCATGTCCATGGGTTCCAGACTTCAGGCAGTCATCGACTGCAAAGGATTTTCATCCAGGTATTAAAGGCGATCCTTATGTTTGTAATGATGTTGGCTTGTTCCATTACTTATGAGCCACCTAGGATGGGGATGTGCATATGCCACTGGCTGTACTTCCTGAATGGTTAATGCCCCACTTTTGTCAAACCCCTTGAATATACATTCACACATGCATGTACCAAACCAGTATTTTACTAGTATTCTTTATATTTACACAATCTCAACATTAGAAACATTTGCATGTGAAGAATACTAATGCGTTATTTGCCTTCAAGAGGAAGCACAAAATAAACCAAACCTTATATTTACATAAATAGGATCTGAGGTGGTAGTCCCTGACCAGAAAAGAGATCTTGGAGTCCAAGTGGACAGCTTAATGCAAAAGTCAACTTAATATGCAGTTGTTAAAGGAGAGAGAGAGAGAGAGAGAGAGAGAGAGAGAGAATTAGGAAGGAAATTAAAAATAGAACTGCAAGTATAATAATGTCTTTATAAAAATCTACAAAAAGACAATATTTTAAGTTTTGTGTACCATTTTGATCACTGTACTTTACAAAAAATATTGTAGAGCTAGGAAAGGTGCAAAAACAGGCAATGAAAATTATTAGGAGGGATGAAACAGCTCTCCTAAGAGGAAACACTACAACAATTAAGGGTTTTTAGCTTGGAATGAAGGAAGGTAAAGAGAGATAAGATAGAGGAATATACAATCATGCATGGCACAGATAAAGTGGCATAGGTAACACAAGTGTTGTTACTTCTCACACAGTGTTAAAATTTGAGGTCAGCTATTGAAATTCAGGACCAACAGAAGGATTTTTTTTTTTTCATGCAAGACATAGTTGAACTGTGGAATTCACTGCCAGTAGTTGTGGAAATATCAGCAAATATGGATGGTCTTAAAAGAGGTCTGGACAGGTTTGTAATGGATCAAGTTATCAATGGCTATAATGACTATTAACACTGATGGCTATTTAGTACCTCCTGAACGAAAGGCAGCATGACGTAGATCCTGGTTGCCGGGCAGTGACAGTGGAGGAGACCTATCATCTTCTGGGGTAGGATTGTGAGCTTCCCAAATTTATCAGTTGGCCACTGTGTGACACATAAAGTCCATATGCTATTTTCCTCTTAAAATTAACTCCTGCATCACTCCTATGCAGTCTAAACCAATAGCAGCATGGATATGACTAGTCCCTGGTGTTTCTCTGACTGGAAGAAAGTTTAGAAATCGCAAGACACAAAACAACAGGCCAGTGCTAGCAGCTGAAGTAGTCAAAATGGCCAAGTTTTGCTTCAAGGTTAGAACAAAACTCATGAAACTCACCTGTTTTGTTTTAGACACAAAATATTTTTTTAAAAGTTGTTTTGCACATCTCTAAAGCGATCTGGTTCATCGCAGTTGAACATAGTCCAATATTTACAAAGAACTTTCTTTTCATGTTCATTAGAGTAGTGATCATTAGCATTACTCATGGGCCACCTGTGCACCCTCCTCCTCCTGGCAGCAGCCACCTCTGGCCTAGCTGTGCTTGCACCATGCCTCACAGGCCACCCATGCACCCACCCTCACCCAGCAGCAGCCACTTACCTGTCTGCCAGCCTGTTTGTGAGCTGCCTGGGACTTGCTTAATGACCCTCAATCCTCACTTAACTATGGCAACGTCATGTGACCACATTGCTTAGCAACGGAAATTCAGGTCCAATTACCATTGTTAACTGAGGACTTCATGTAACCCTCTTCACTTTGAAGGACATAAGCCAGATGCCAATGTCTCAACTGATGAAGGTCAGAAGAATTGAGGCCAATGAACTTGTGAAGAGATAAAATTATAGGCCTTATTGATAAATTAAAAATAATCAAATCACCAGGTCTAAACATATCTTTCTGACAGTCTCAGAAGCTCAGATGTGAAATTGCTGATCTTCAGACAAAAATATACAGCTTTTTTCTAAAATTGACACTTGTCCACAAGGAATTACAATTTTTAACTATTCAAGCCACCTGCGTTCCTATTCTGGATAATATAGTAGAAAGTGATAATCAAGCATATAGAAGAAGACATCTTGCTGATGAGGAATGAATATGCTTTCTGCCAAGGTATGTTTTCTCTTCTTACTATCTAAATCCTTGATGTGGTCACACAGTTCCAATCATGAAACCTTAAAAAAGATAGTACATGGAAATATATAGAATATGTAGAAAAGAATAACCGAAATGCTGCCAAATCCATCTTTTATACATCTGGGAGCTATAGGAACTGCAAATGAGCAGTATAGTTTCTAATTCTGGATAAATATCATGTAATTGTCATATATGAATCAATCTTCAAATGACGATGACTCAATTCTACTTTTGGATTCTGAAGTAAATCTTTTTAAATTCAGAGGAGCACTTTCACTGGTAGTGGGCATGAGAGCTAGTTCTCACACAATCAGAAATAAACAGACTGGCATCAGATCTGTCTATTACCAAAACAAGACCCATATGGAAACTAGGCCTCCTGCCCCAAAGAGACAGTTGTCTATCCATTACATTGGTTGAGCTCAAGAAAGAGGCAGAAGAATTTTGAACCTTGACTTCAATATAAATAGAGCATGCATTTAACACACAGCAGTTGCTGGATTTTAGTATTGTTTTCTGAAATAAGGGCATCACAGCTTTTCCTCACTAAACCTTACCTGAGCTTTCATAACCTTGGAAATCTATTCCTGAAGTTTTTTTGCATTGCCAGCTAAGGAAGGGCTGATAGTTAGAGCCTTAGAGATACAGAAGGTTTTCATTGGTGTAGGAAAGGTATTTTGCATTCATATGTACTGTAAATGGCATTCCTACTTACTATTTCTCCAGTCATTCCACAACTCTAAACTGAGAAACAAAAAAAATCTATAAGACTGAATGTAGTCTTTTGCTGAATTAAATCAGACTTACTCTTAATGGCCTGTTTAGTGCTTGCATTTGGGTTGCCATGGTTTTTTAGATAAGAAAAAAATGAAAGAATTTTAATATACTATTTGGCATTTATAGAGAAGAATTAAAATTGTATTTGGCATATTTATTCAAATATGAAATATGGTTAGGATTTACCTCTGTTCTGATCCGGTATGGCAGAAGAAGGCCTTAATTGCTTATTCATGCCTGTTAGGACATTGATTGGAGCTTGGTTTTACATTACTTCAGCCCCTTAATCTTTTTAAAAGTTCTGAGTAAACTCAGCTGAAAATTCTCTATGTCTACTCCCACTGAAGATAAGTAGGATACATTTTACTTAGGATGCAAAGCAGCAACATTACAATGGAGCCTGCTTTTCCGTAACAAATATTAATTTGGTTAGGTAGTGTTGAATCTAATTTCTTTTAATTATATAGGCCTCATGTCTTCGGGAGACTGATCACTCTTGTGAGAAAGTAATTTCCAGACTGCTTTAGTATAATCAAGGAGCTAAAAGATGCAGCCACAGAACAGTGGCACCATCAGATCTGATATTATCATAAATCTACTGTAAATATTCTGGGTATTGGACCATGTGAAGCTATTATATACATTGTGTGCTATTTTTTCTCAGAGGAGAGACAGAAAACAAAAGCAGTTCACATTCTCTCCAGAACCAGATATGCTGACTTGGAATAGAATTGAAATTCCATGTCATTAATTTAGAATGTATACATTCCTATACTGGGATCCTTTTCTGCTTCTTAAGCTTTTGATAAGGGACTTGGGGGGGGGGGCGGTTTGCAGATAAAACCTCATTTTATAACAAAAACTGAAAATATGTATATTCCATTTAAAATTAGACTTAACAGCATGCACAGTCCAGGAACACCTCTAGATGCAAATGGGCCTCCCTTCCATTTTACTATTTTTAAAATTAATTTCTATTAAAAAAAAGTTTTTTACAAAGTAAAAACAGTACAAATTTTAAAAAAAAAGAAAAGGAAGAAAAGGAAAAGGAAAGTGATAAGTAAATAGAAAAGAAATGAAAGAAAAAACAAAAAGGGAAAGAAAGAGAAAAAGGGGGAAAAAAGATATATAGATATAAAGCAGCAGCTTCCGATCTTTACAGATGTTATAAATGCATTTATATTTTATCCTCTCTCTCTAAGGTTATATCATGGCTCCCTTCTTTCCACGTTCTACCCTTTCTAGCCATCAAAACCATAAATCACACCTTGATTTTTTTCTGTTTTCAGCAAAAAAATCCATAAGGGGTTCCTTCCATTTTACTGTTTGCATAAAATGCAAATAGTTGGCCATGAAATTGTTCCTCAGTATTGGCAACCTTCACTGCATTCAAGGGCAGCTATCTAGCTTATTGGTAATTTATTATTTCTTTTAAAATACTTGTATACCCCTTCTTATTGGAAATATCCAATATCCAGCATATATGTGTTTTCCAACACTTATCAATACAAGATTGTAAAAGAGAAACAATCCATTAAAAAGGCTACTAGCTGTATCTTAGTTGCATCTGTTAAACACTGAAAACCAATTTAGGTTTTTTTTTTTTAGAAAAGGGCTTAATTTGTTATTAACGAAATTATTAAAATTCTATTGTTTGTATTGATGCATTTTAATTATGGAACTGGTGTTAGCGTGGGTAAATCACAAGTTCAGGAGGGCTTGTTTAATTCCATTTGCTCCAAACTATAGGAAAAGTCGTCTTTTTAAAATAGAAAATAGAACTGGTTTATTCGTTCAGGCCTTAGAAAAGTCCATGCTTTACATGGTAAGTACTCTTTCCTTCTGTTTCATGAAATCCTGATGTAAAAATTGTTTTCTGTGTTTAGTCCAAATCTCAGATGATGGGGTTCTGTGGCATGAGATCTTTGTACAGAATAATTTCCCACCTGGCATAGTCAGATGAATCAGGCCAAATGTAACAAAGACTGCTATTTCACTAATTTATTTTGACACACTTTTATATAATACTGTTGAGATTCACTTGTGAGATTATATTGTCCAACACATGCATGCATAAATACTGAGGAGGGTTTCTTCCTCAGATTTGCCTCCCTGTATTACAGCCTGCAGTAGCAATTAATTTCAGTCAAAGTTTTGTTGTTTGTTCAAGCTGACAGGTATCCAAATACATCTTGGAGACTGATCCCAAAGCACAAGGCTGGCAATATGTCATTGAATCCAGCATGAAAATCCAGCATGGAAGAAAATCTCTCAGCACTGACCCTGGACCCTGATTTTCACCATGTATGGGGCACGCAGCATTGTGCAAGGCAGTTGTGCTGCCTGATTTGAACTATTCTTAAATGGAACAAATAGGAGGTAGCTGTCTCTCTGCATACATGATACAAAGGTCTCTGGAAATGTAAACTGCAGTACAGCATTGCAATGTTTTTCCCATACTGGGAGGACATTGGGGTCAGCCATACCACTGGGCAGGATGAAGCAGCCATTTAAGAACTATGCCAGAAAAGTGCCAACCCCCTTCTACATATTGCTCTCCTGATCCACTCCTTAGAGTGCCTGTCCCAGTAGCTCACTCTAAGCCTTAGAAGGGTTGGTGTCTTAAGCCTGGTCTGAGTTCCTTGTCTCCCCCTGTTGTCTTACTCAGGATCCTCCAAAGTGAGATGTGGAACAGATGCTCCCAAAGGAGTTTGCCAGCCTCTTTCCTTGAGTAAAGTGACTGTAATGGCTCCTTGTGCTGCAGTGCCATAGTCAATCCCTTGCAGTCACCTCACTGACTTCCCCTGAAGATAAACTGTTGGTAGAATGAAGCTCTGTTCAAGCTTCTGCTGATAATAAGGGGATCCTTATTATCCTTATCCATTACCCTCTCCCTAGCATCTTCTCCCTCACTACAGAGTCCATATTCCACACTAACCCAATTTCTGTAGTAAATCAGAAGTCTCCTGTGAAGAGAAGGACTTTTCCTTCTTTGGGAAACTGATGCTTGATCCTACCCATTGAAAACTTCTGCAAACTTTGCAGCACAATTCAAAATTCAGCAAGGAAGGAAAAATCCTAAAATCAAACTCTTGACTTTGGATGAGAAGAATTCTCTTTTTATGTTTGTGTGGGTGAATAAGCTAGAAAGAGATTTTATGTTTGCATCAGAAAAAGAAGACATACAATATGATCAACAGATGATGTCAATTGTTCTAGAGGAGGACGGACAAACTTTTTCTTTTTTTCTTTTAAAAAGGACACATTCTCTTAGGGATAGTCTATTGGAGGCTGCATGCTAATGCATTGCATTTGCAATGAAGCAAATGCAGACTGGGCCAAAGCCAAAAATGTGTGGGGTAACCCATTCCCTCCCTCCCACTCTCTCCATTCCATTTCTTTTCTTCTGGAATTCTTTGTTTCCCACACAACAGGTTTCTAGAGAAAAGATGAATTCTATCAGAGGTCCAAGGCAATCACTTTCAAAGGACTTTTGAAATCAGATTCAGACATGCACCTGATTCCTAGCCCTGTAGGTTGCTTCCGCATCCTTGCCCTCACCCTCTTTCTAGAAGAATAACTGGGTTTTGTTATAAATAGTATAGAATAATACTAAGTTTTATTCTGGTATAAAGAAATCTCTCACAAATGTACATATGCACACACACCATCACTAGTGGTGCCTTTTCCATGCCCTGAAATGACAACAGGCCCTGACCTGTAATTTAAAACTCCAAGCATGTGCCACAACTCAGAAACTTTAGGCCAACAAGGTGAGAAGGGGACAGATGGGTATGTGCAAAGCTCCTTTATATGCAGCACTGAAATGCTCACTGAAGGTGTAAGAAGCATCTGAGTTTTACTTTTGGAAGCAGGACAAGGGCCAAATGTTGTTGCTGGCAACTGTTCAGTGTGCTCAGTCAGGTCCATGTGCAGATTCAGCCAGCTTGAGGAGAAATGTGCCTGAATCTGCCCTTGACTGACTCCAGGGTTCTGCTCAAAAGGGGGAACATGCTGTTGAGAAATAAATTTCCCTCCTCTTAATTACAGGCCTTGCCATCTTCTGCCTACTTCACGTGTAAATCACCTAATCATAAACAATTCCCCTTCACAGTTCAACACAGATTGGATGTAATTTCCTGACAACACCAATCTGTTCACTGCATAGCATGCAAGCTCAAGAATAATATTAGAGACTTTTTAGGCCTTCTGAGAGGAAGAGAGACATAGAAGCGATAAAAATAACAGCCAAGAAGGGATCTGATTATGTTTCTTAACATGTGTTAGATTAATGTGGCTCCTGGAGTATTTCTGAAAGTTGGAGTGCTGGGACACAATTTTCTGTAATTGCCCACTGTGCTAAAAGTTTAGTTTCCATTTGATAGAAGGTGAGCTAAGGACCATTCTATAGAACAACCCATCCCTGAAGAGTTGAGTTTTACTCATCCTGCTGGGGGAAATGGGATTGGTAGTTTACCAATCTGAAAGATATCAAGTTAGAAAATATGGATACGAAAAGGATGGGGTAGTATATACAGTAAATTCAGTTATATGCAACACTATTAGGATTTTTTATGCCTACTTTTAAGCAACTCTCATACTTCATAAACAATAATGTAATCAGCATAAACATCATACCCACAATAAGTCATACCAAAAAATGTACTAAAAATAAGTATTCAAATAGTAATTTGCTAAAATAATGATGAAGCAACCGTAAGTATATACTCAGAAGTAAGCCTCGGTGTGATTTAATTTCAGGAAATATGTAGGTCAGAGGTGAGAAATTCTAAGGGTTGGGCTTTGTTTGTTTGTTTGTTTTTTGGTGCCACACATGTCATCCATTTGGGGCCACACATGTCATCCATTTGGGGCAAGAAATGAAAGAAATAAATGTCCTTTGTATGAAATAACATATACAACATGACATCACACTTTTTTCTCTTTTTGTTTTTAGGGATTGGAGTTTGGAGTTTTATTTATTTATTTTATTAAAGTATGTCTAATGCACTAAGTATTAATTGGCTTTATTTCTTTACTGGCCAAAAACTGTCAGGACATTGTCCCACAGCTTGGTACTATGCCTCAGAATGTTGATGGCAGAATTCCCAAAGCTCTGGGGTTGCCTCTTGCTCTGCTATGGAGGACTGAGTTCTATAAAAGTCAGCAGAATGGGAGGTGGGAGAAAGAGGGTTGATGAACCAAAATAATGAAGAACTGAATTACCAGCAATTCCAAACATGCAAGGTTCTTGAGTCCACCTATGGCAAGGATGTACTGAACCAGATCGGACCTTGATGGGGCAATGTAGGCCTAGATGGATATTATCTGTAAAGGTCACCATGCTTTGTGGTAGACAGCAAAGAATGAAGACAGAAACCACATACATACAGACTCCTTATTTCCTAGCAAAGCATTACTTAACAATAGAGTGGCATGATTTATTCATATTTTTTTCTTCTCTGGCAAATCTAGTATTGATGTCATTTGCAATAGGGAGACTTCATCTGAATGAACGGGAAGCAGTGCTTGGTACATTACACTCATTATAAATACAGCCCTTGCCTTTGTCAAGGTCTCTGCTTTCTGGCAGGATGTTATTATGTCGCTAGAATATTTTAGTACTGAGACACAGTGGAAATTCAGATGGAAAAGGCATCTGAAAAGCAAACAAATGTCCTGGTAAAAAAGTAAATGGAAATGTATTGCCAATTTAATTTTCCAAATATTAATGAATTTCCACATGCTCAAGTCCCATAGAAAATGCCATTAAATTCTAAGTTATAGGGTTGTATGGAGCCAAACCCAAGTTGCATCTTTAATGATTTACCAACTATTGGGATTCAATATTTACGAAAAATTGACACAAACTATATAGAGCATAAGAACAGAAAAATCCAATATTGATTAAGTATAAGAAATAAGAGCAAAAATAATAGCAGGAAATGATTCAGCACAAGCTTCTTTCTGATCATGTTGTACCAGGCAGTCTTGCTCAGCTTTGCTCTGATATGTTAACTTCAACACTTGGGAGAAAGAAGAACAAAATTGGCAAGTCAACAACTGCTTGGTGGGTTCAAAGATGTGAGCTTTGTTTAGGTGCCAGCAAAGAAAGCCATGGGTTGTTAAGGTCCTGTTAACAATATTTCTGTGTTTACAACATTTCACAACATGATTTTACTAGATGCCTGCAGTCATGGAGTCTGTTCAATCGATTTATGAAACCTTCATTTTCTTTTTGTTCTTCATTGGTCCCACAAGGTCATTAGTCTGCAATACTGCAGAAATAGTAGAAGCTACTCCTGATTCACCTTCTAAGCATTTCATGAATGAAGAACAGGTGTCTCACCATCCCTAGAGTATAGATGTGGCAACTGCTATATTCCAGACCAGTTTTTTGTTCACCATACTATAAAGTTTTCCAAAGATGATGACAGTCACAAAAGTACTAGGCAAAATCCCCTTTCCCCAGAGTTTATTCTCCCTTGGTAGACTCTTTTTTAAAGGCACAGAAAGTTGTTTAATACAATTGTCTATATTATTATTATTATTATTATTATTATTATTATTATTATTATTTATTGGATTTCTCCACCGCCCATCTCCCCCACAATAAGGGACTCTGGGCGGCTTACAAAGACATTAAAACTATAAATACAGTATATATAAAATACATAATATATATAGAATTAAAACAATACTAAAAAAGGACAATCCAAGAAGATGGAAAATCAGGCCAGGGACAGCCGGCCTCTATGGGGCTGGCCATCTCCCTGCTTGAGATATTCCCTCCCCACCCCAGGCCAAGTGACAGAGGCAGGTCTTTAAGGCCCTTCAGAAGGCCAGGAGTGAGGCCACTCACTAGGCCAACAGTGTTAATGGCCATTAGTTCTCTGGCCCACAAAGTCTCAGCATTCTGTCTCAATCTTTCCTTCCACACCCAAAATGTTTTTGGGCTGTAGCTCTCTCTCTCTGCCCCTTCCCAAATTATCTTCCTTTCCTCTGAATTTGAGACCTCATTGCTCAGAACCAGCTAGCGGCCTTTATTTAGAGGTATTTAACATCTTTCTATTGATTACCACTTGGGAGGGCTGCGTTCAAAGCTGGTGTGAAGGCTAGACTGGTGATATCAGAAGCAAAGAATTTCAACTGCTCCATTGCAATAACAATACACAGGTGTCAACTACTCCTTCTGTCCCAAAGTGAGAAACTCCCAGTCAGTTACTTTACACTGGCAGAAGACATAAATGTAAGACCTGAACTGCACTTGCTGGATTTCTTCATTAATGGCTTTTGTAGTGCCTGCAATAGCAATTAACAACTGTGTCCTTCAATGTCAGCCCACAAGGCTTCCAGTTCCAGTATTAGTTGGGGCTTGATGATTATAATTAGCCTGATGCCCATGGTGACAAGGTCCCTGATGAGAACAATACCAAAGAGTTGTTACTTTGGAGAAGCCACTCTGAGGATTATGTGAGGGTGAAGGCTGTAGCCCTATTGGTCTTGTGGGAAGATATTGTATGTGAAATGAGCAGGGCTGCTCCTGGATGGGAGCCAGGAGAAGAAGAGGAGAGAGTTCTAAGCCCCATCTGGCCTCCTAGGGAGAGATGGAATGCTGGGAAGTGGCAACCAAATCAGATGGATTAAGGGGTCTGAGGACTGAGGACTGAGTCTCCCTGTTTAAGCCATGCAAGGCTGGCAAGCTCAGGAAGCAAGAACCACTTGGATTTCTGAAAGATCTTTATTGCTAGCAGGAAAATGTAATAAAATCTTGAAAGCCTGCCAAAGGCATTCTCCTGCACAAACTATGCTAGTGCAATTAAGGTGGAGTTACTCTGAGGCTCTTTCCCATGCTTTCCCCATCTCCCCGGATGCAGGAATCTCTTTTGTAATGGCCCTGTTTCCTCCCTTAATTGTCTGTCTGCCTGTTCTATGTTCCTAAGGTCTGTTAGGCATTCCATCACACTGTGGGTGATAAGGGTTCCTGATGGATTTCCCCACTTTGATGCTGGGTTAAGGGATTCTTTTGAGTATAAAAACATATCTTTAAGTATTAAATTGACCTGTTAAAGAAGGGGGGGGGGCAGGATCTGTATCTATGGAACTTAGTGTGGCAATCACAGTAGTGGTATGGAATAGAAGATTATGTATTGGCAGTCCGGGAGGTGGTTATAGGGAAAGGAGAATAAAGAAGTGCTATTCACCCTTCTAGCAGCTGTGTCAGTTCTCAGGTTTTGGAGAATGGTTCTAGCCCCAGGAGAACCTGATCTTCCTCCTCTGTTATTTGATATCAGTCCAAAACTAAGTAGCAATCCCCCAATTTTTTATCATGGTTGAGAAAGCAAAGACAAAGACCAGAAGGCAGGAATACTAGTATGGGCTGTTTATTTCAACTGGATGCTCTATAGGACAGCAAGGTTATTTCTGTTCTAATAATTTATAGTGCCCCCATAGCATCACTCAGCAATCATTGAAATGATACTCTGTCTGCATTACTGTTAATTTGACCCAGTGATGGTTGGACAACTCTAGAAGGTACTATACATTGTTAGTGTATAAATGACCCAAGTCTGGGGAAATAGGTGGGAAGATGGTGTTGCTGTAATCCATAAGAACAATCTCTCCTCTATCAGGATATCTGTGAGAAAACTGGCTCATATTGGGTGTGTACTTGTTCTTGGGACCAGGAATAGATTGAGGATTCTAGTCTGTTACTGTACTAGAATCCCATTACTGTGAAGTCATTACTCTTAGAGCAGGTGTTAGAGACCTTTAGAGTTACAGTGTTGGGAGATTTCAATATTCACTTTGGCATTGGTTTATTTGAGACCAATCTCAATTAGTCACAGGGCCAATACATGATGCAGGTCACATTGATCTGATCATGGAGGTATTTTATAGGTGGGTACACTCTTATGTTTCTCCATTATCTTTGGCAGATCACTATTTGGTTAAGGTTAAATTAGTGACTGTATTCCACCTCTGTAGGGTAGAGGGTGATCTATCAAAAATGCTTATTGGACCCAGCTGAATTCAAAGATGCCTTGGAGAGGTTTGGGGCTCATTGCTCCAGTGATTCTGTTGAAGTCCTGGAATAGGAAACAGCACAATTGTTCCTAAGTGTCCTCTTTAATCTGCTTCAAAGGTAACATGAATTAACTGCAGGAGCTGAAGTGGCAAAGTAGATGGCAAGAGTACAGATGGAGGAAGATCCAACTCAAACCTGATTAAAACCGCATAATGCCCATTTGAAAGCTTATATTGTGATGATCCATGGAACAAAGAGGTAGTTTTTTTTCTGCATGTGGAGCATCTGCAAACTCATGACCTTCTAAGGTGTTTCAAGTTTTGAAGGCGCTGATTTGTTCCACCACCCCGTTCTTTCAGAGTTGCATTACAAAACCTCGAGGCTTTGAATTACGAATGAGAAAACTAAAAGAATTTCGTGCATTAGTTGGTTTTAAGATTAATAAACAGAAGACAAAGATGTTAACAAAAAATATGAAGATACAAGATCAAACAGAACTGATTAACAAAACAGGTTTCAAGTTTGAGAAAAAAGTAAAATATTTGGGTGTTACTTTGACAAACATGAATTGTACGTTATTTTAAAATAATTATGTTAAGACATGGAATGAAGTTTAAAAAGTTATGTTAAGATGGGATAAATTACAATTGTCTTTGTTGGGGAGAATTTCTATAATTAAGATGAATGTTTTGCTGAGAATGTTATTTTTGTTTCAGACAATACCTGTTTTGACAACTGATGTACCAATTAAACAATGGCAGAAAGTCATATCAAAATTTGTGTGGCAGGGGAAAAAAACCACAAGTTAAATATAAGGTGTTACAAGATGCTAAAGAAAGAGGAGGTTTGGATTTACCTGATTTGAAACTATACTTTGGAACTTGTTTAGTTTGTATGAAGGAGTGGGTAATGCTGAGAAATAGAAGATTATTGAAGCTAGAAGAACACAATTTGAGGTTTGAGTGGCATGGTTAATTATGGTATGATAAAGCTAAAGTTAATGTTGATTTTAAAAATCATTTTGTCAGATGTGCCATACTGAGAATATAGAATAGATATAAATCTAAGCTGCGTCCAAAAATACCTTTGTGGCTTTCACCACAAGAAGTGTATTATAGAACAGAAATGATAACTAAACATAAATGGTTAATGTACGATGACATATTAGAATCTTCCCAGGGCAAACTCAAAATGAAATCAAGAGAGAATTTAACATAGAAGGATACACATGCCAATGTTTTTTCTCTGTACAATTATTAGAAAGATTTAAAGTGGATAAAAGGACTTTTGGTTCTGAATATTGTAAGACTGAGTTTGAAACAGAATTATATACAAAAGATGAATGTGTTATTGCTAAAATGTATAAACTTTTAATCAAATCTGAAACACAAGAAGTGAAAGTATGTGTGATAAAATGGGCTAAAAATGTTGGTTATAACATACAAATGGAACAATGGGAGAATATGTGGATGAAAGGACTGAAATTTACATTATGTTATAATCTCAAAGAGAATTTTTATAAAATGATGTATCATTGGTATTTGTCACAGGAAAAATTGTCTAAAATGTATAGAGGTACTTTGAATTTATGTTGGAAATGTGAACAAGAGGGGACTTTTTATCATGTTTGGTGGACATGTAAAAAGGCTATAAAAATTTTGGAGCCAAATACATACATTAATTCAGAAGATTTTAAAGATTAATATACACTGAAGCCAGAGATGTTTCTTCTGGGATTGACTGACAAAAAGTTGGAAAACACTCATGGAACTTTGTTTTTATATATGATAACAGGAGCAAGACCTTTAAATACACAGCGGTGGAAAGATGTGACATTACTCACAATATAAGAGTGGATGGTGAAGATGATGGAGCTTGCTGAGATGGCTAAATCGACAGCTTGATTAAGTTTAATGCCAATACCCTTTTTGGACTTTTTGCATGAAACAGAAAAAAATGAAATTATGATATATGATTTGAATGATTAGAAAAAAATAGTAGATGATAGAAAAAATGAAAGTGATGTTGTAACCACAGAGTAAGAGTTCAATTTAATTTTGTACCTATAACTGTTCTAAAAGAAAATCGGAAGTCATTTTTTTATATTTCTTTTTTCTTTCTTTTCTGTACTTTTGACTTTCTTCTCTCTCTCTCTCTCTTTCTTTCCTTTTTTCTTTTCTTCATCTTGAATATTAGTTTCTGTTAGCTTTTATCTTTTTTGCTTAAAATTTATCACACCCTCCAAAAAAAGGTAAATGTCAAGGCTTGTTGTAATATTTTAATTTTTTTTTTTTTTTGCATAAAATCTCTCATGTTCTTGATGCAGAGTCAATTATAGAATTGTCTAGTAACTCCTTTTGTACAGGTATGGTTAATCAATTTCAATTTGTGACACCTGAGGATGTGGACAGACTTCTTGGAAAGGTGTGGGCTACCACTTACCCCCTGGGTCTTTACCAATGTGTAACTTAGCTGAGAGATTATTAGAGAAACCTTTGTTAACTTCGTAAATGCTTCCTTGAGGGAGGACAGGATGCCTCCTTATATTTAAAGAAGGCAATTATTAGACCTCTTCTTAAGAAGCCTGCCCTGGATATCTCAGAGATGGGCAATTACTGAATAGGATAGTCTCTAATCCTCTATAGTACCGCAAGTTGATTTTGCATGGAAACCAATTGGCACCGTAGGGCAGTGCTTTAAGCACAGGTTAATATGGTCCTGGAATAACTGGATTATCTGACCCATTTTAAACTGGCTTCAGGGCTGAGATTGCCTTATTAGGTGTCAGCCTTCCCAGGTAGAACAGACAGGAAACACAACCTGATGAGCTAATTCTACTTTATTGTAAGGCTACATGAGCAGAATCTTGCAAGTCTGAAAGGACAAATCTCTTGCCATCTCTTTTACAGCCTAAGTTAGGGAGGTTCCTTTCTAAGTTTCTTTCTCTTCTTATTTTTCAGCTCCAGGCTATGCCCCCTCTTATCTGATCAGAAAAGACATAATAAATTGAAATTGTATCCAAACAAGATCTCATAGATGAGCATTAGGAGGACTCACTATGAGATGCCATAATTCCAAAGAAGCAATAGATCACACTGTGGTGAATAGGATTGCATACTCGTAGAAGGAGAAGGTATGCAGTTTGGGGATGTTTTTGGACCCAAATCTCCCTTGTTTCCCATTTTGAAGTGATGGCCTGAAGCATCTTTTATCAGCTTTGGGTGATTCATCAGTTGCATCCCTTTTTGGAAAATAATTACCTTGAAACTGTGGTATACATGCTGGTAACTTCCAGAGTGGACTACATCACTGGCATCTTTGAGGGGATGCCTTCATGACTAGTTGGGAGATTTCAGTCAATACAAAATTCAGCAACCAGATTAGTCTTTGGAAGAATACAGAGAGACTGTATAGCACTTGTACTTAAACCACTGCCCAGGCTGCCAGTTTGTTTCCATGCAGAAGTCAAAATGCTGGCCATTATCTTTAAACCCTTCATCCCTTCAAAAAATCCCAAAATGTCAACCCTGTGCACTTTGATGATGACATTCTGTTCCCAACTATTCCCCCTGTGAAGCCCAGGAAAGGCAGGAACAAAAAAATTGGCCAGCCCCAGTATGCAACAAGACATAAGTCCTAATGTCCTGCTGAACCAAATGGTAGTCACAGAAATGAGAATAAGTGGTAGTTTTCCTATAAAGCAGCACTCTCTTCTTGGCCTTGAACTTCTGCTCCACTGCTTGCTTCATCTGCAAACAGGCTGACAGCCCTGTTGCCTCATGGCTGAAATGTTCCTTCCTGCTCAATGAACCAGGATCAGAGACTTCACTGCCACAAGGAGAATATAATAGAGGATATGAATTGATCATTCATATTTTCACTGTGAATGAAATAACAAGTAAGGGTTTCTCTTTAAAAAGAGCATATTGGTGAGTTGGCCTTTGATTTTTTTGAAAGGGACTTTTCTTTTTTCAATAAAGGACTAAGTATTACCTTGAGCTTTTGGAAGGGGAAGTATGCAGACAGAATTCTTTAGAGGGGGCTGACTAGGTGACATGAGCAAATCATTAATCTGCAGACCCACAAAATCAAGGTAATGGTAGCCTATCTTACAACAGAGGCTTATTGGATTGAGAAACAATAAAGTACCTGGTGACTGATAGCCTAAAACTCCTTTTGAATGAGAGTTATGCAATAATTACTTCAGTTTTTGATCCACAATAACCTCGACTTTTTTTTTTTTTTGGCAGCCTTCATGCAACATCTTTCTCCACAATCCTTATATATCTTGGTTTGCTAATAAAAGTGAAATAAAGTTTTGAGGAATAAAATGTGTCAGGTTATTGCCTAGATTAGGTGTTAATAAATACACACATAAATGCTTTATGCACCTGGAGTTATAAACCATTTCAAAAGAGGCATTCTAGTTTCTTTACTGTAATGAATGGGATTAAAAAGCCAGCTTGGTTTATGGATTGAAGGAAGTCCGTTCATATTCAGATATGCAGTATAATGAAAAGCAATTACACAAAAAGGGAGAAATATGGCTCATACCTGGGAACCATCTAGCTTCCTGTTTAATTGATGGTTTGCTAAAATGTGGAAATGATGTTCATATATGGACAATCATAATAAAATGAAAGAAATCATGGGATTAGGGATAGGCTAAGGCCTTTGAAATGTTCAGAGGTCTCCTTCTTACATCTTCTCCCTGAAGTCTATCATGGAGGTGACATAGACTGACACAAAAATTTAGACTTCATATGTGAAGTCAACCTCCAAAGAGACTCTGCAAGGCGTAAGTCATCCTAACAGAATTTGGGGTTTTTATAACATGCTATCGTTCCTCCCCACAAAATGATCTTTTTAAAATAAGATCTGTCTTGAATCTGATTGTTTCAGAAAGACTTTGATATTGCCTTGTATTTCATATAGTTATAATCTGCAAGAATCACTGGGCATGGTTCAGCTGAAGGCCAGGGTGAAGATTTATGGAGTCAATGGCAAAGATGCCCTAAATCAGGTTTCAGAACTACTGTATTGTTTTCAGCATGAAAAGGAATTTGTTTTTAAAGAATATTCCATAGCTTTGAAAGTCATTGCTGCAATTAATGTTGAAGGATGAGATGAGTTGGAAATGTAAATGTTGGGAGGAGGTAACCAGAAAAAATTGAGGGCCAATATCTTAAGAAATGTACCCTCACACATAAGATCAACCAACCTTTCTGATATTTCAAAAGATCTGCTGAGTATTGTTAATCAGCATTTGCATGCATTTTCACTATTAACAAAACTATCACAACTTCCATCAACCCTAAAGGATTCCTTTACTTAAATGAAGTGATCAAAATCAAGTCAAAATATGAGTCTTTAGTTCATTAAATTGAAATAACAAAGTGGCCCTTAAATCACACTCATAAAAGACCTTATGATAGAATATTTTATCAAAAGGCCATGTGTGTGTATGTTTGCGGGTTTAGAATGTTTCCTGTCTTCTTTCTATGTGGTTGATTTCTTCCTTTGTTTTTTGTTTTTTTTAAAGAAACTATCTGTCATAGAACGACATACATAGCTCAAGGTCTACTAGAATGAGTTTGCCCAATGAAAAATGATAGTGAATACTAAAATGTCCTTTATTCTTAAGAAGAGGTGGCAAGAATACACAGAAGAACTATACAAGAAAGATCTTAATGTCCCTGATGTCCATGCTGGTGTGGTCACTGACCTTGAGCCAGACATCCTAGAGAGTAAAGTCAAGTGGGCCTTAGGAAGCATTGCTAACAACAAAGCTAGTGGAGATGACAGTATTCCAGCTGAGTTATTTAAAATACTAAAAGATGATGCTGTTAAAGTGCTGCACTCAATATGCCAGCAAGTTTGGAAAACGCAACAGTGGCCACGGGATTGGAAAAGGTCAGTTTACGTTTCAATTCCAAAGAAGGGCAAAGCCAAAGAATGCTCAAACTATTGCACAATTGCACTCATTTCACATGCTAGCAAGGTTATGCTCAAAATCCTACAAGCTAGGCTTCAGCAGTACATGAACCAAGAACTACCAGATGTACAAGCTGGGTTTCGAAGAGGCAGAGGAACTAGAGATCAAATTGCCAACATTCGCTGGATCATGGAGAAAGCACGAGAGTTCCAGAAAAACATCTACTTCTGCTTCATTGACTACGCAAAAGCCTTTGATTGTGTGGATCACAACAAACTGTGGCAAATTCTTAAAGAGATGGGGGTACCAGACCATCTTACCTGTCTCCTGAGAAATCTATATGCGGGCCAAAAAGCAACAGTTAGAACCAGTCACGGAACAACCGATTGGTTCAAAATAGGGAAAGGAGTACGAGAAGGCTGTATACTGTCACCCTGCTTATTTAACCTATATGCAGAGTACATCATGAGAAATGCCAGGCTGGAAGAATCACAAGCCGGAATTAAGATTGCAGGGAAAATCATCAACAACCTCAGATATGCAGACGATACCACCCTAATGACAGAAAGTGAAGAAGAACTAAAGAGCCTCTTGATGAGGGTGAAAGAGGAGAGTGCGAAAGCTGGCTTGAAACTCAACATTAAAAAAACTAAGATCATGGCATCTGGCCCATCAATTCCTGGCAAATAGAAGGGGTAGAAATGGAAGCAGTAACAGACTTCATTTATTTGGGCTCCAAGATCACCGCAGACGGAGATTGCAGCCATGAAATTAAAAGATGCTTGCTCCTTGGGAGGAAAACTATGGCAAACCTAGATAGCATATTAAAAAGCAGAGACGTCACCTTGCCGACAAAGATCCGCATAGTCAAAGCTATGGTTTTTCCAGTAGTAATGTATGGCTGTGAGAGCTGGACCATAAAGAAGGCTGAGCGCCGAAGAATTGATGCCTTTGAACTGTGGTGCTGGAGAAGACTCTTAAGAGTCCCCTGGACTGCTAGGAGGTCAAGCCAGTCAATCTTAAAGGAAATCAACCCTGATTGTTCATTGGAAGGACTGATAATGAAGCTCAAGCTCAGATACTTTGGTCACCTAATGCGAAGAGAGGAGTCTTTGGAAAAGACCTTGATGCTGGGAAAGATTGAAGGCAAAAGGAGAAGAGGACGGCAGAGGATGAGATGGTTAGATAGCATCACTGAAGCAATGAGCATGAAACTGAGCAAACTCAGGGAGGCAGTGAAGGTCAGGAAGGCCTGGCGCAATATGGTTCATGGGGTCACGAAGAGTCGGACACGACTTAACGACTGAACAACAACAAATTGAGGTGATCAGCTAACTGTTTTAAGATGGTTGAGGGCTGATTACTGAATTTCTTATTGAGGAAACTTCAGATAAGTTTATTGGGAACCCCTGGCTTCCTGGAGCATTACCACATTGAATGTGGTTGTGATAAATCAAATTCATTTATCTAATAAATGGAGTAGGTCTAGCTATGTCACTGACATGGTGAAACATATAAACATATGTCTTGCTGTGTGTTCCACCCAATAACTTAGCTCTGGTCCAGAGAAAGTATACTCAGAAAAAAGCTGCATGGAGTTGCCTAGATAAATACATATAGGACTGCAGCCTTCCATCTCTGGTGGAGTCTAATATTCATGACTAATATTCGTGAGGGATGTGAGGGTGATCTGACTGTGACATCTGTCACCCTATAACCCATTGATTCGGCTGATCTGGCTATGTCAGGTTCAGCCCAAAGAACTCCAAGAGACAATTCAAATACAGTTCTGTTGTGTTTATTAGCTACAACCTCCAGACAGAAAATCTCCCCAGACTGAACCCTAGTTCCCAAGCCAGCCAGCCAGCCAGCCACAATACCATGAATTCCTTAGGGAGGTGCCAGCCTCATCTTCTTGAACTTCCCATGCTCCTGCTGGGGGCTAAGAACACGCTTATCTCCCTGAGCCTGGCCTTCATAAGTCCATTCCATCACAGGCTGGCAAGGCAGGTGTCCCCTTCCTCCCTCACCACTCCATGTGCATCTCTCCTGAAACTGCACACTTGGTGGAAGAGGATGACCATCCCAGATAGAAGGAGTGTACTGATCTTCGGTCAAGGGTATACAATAGCTGCACTCCCCTGCTGGACCCTCCGAACAAGCTCATGGTTGGGTACAGTGCATTTTAATTTAAGTTTTAATATTTTCCCTAATTCCTTCAAATACCATGTGAACTACTAAGTATATGTTTTCAATGCAGCATTGGTTTCTAGAAAGATATTTGAGTGTGGAAAATGTCGGTTAAACATTATCACATTTTTTGACAAAGTGAGAGAGCCACTGTGATGTAGGGGATAGACTGTTGGGTCTGAACCAATAAAACTTGGGATAAAGAAGACAAGTGTGACTTTTAAATAAAAATCACAGCAGTTTCTATATCTATAGTTTGAACCCCAACTCCCTGCAATTTTCCAATTTGCATGATAAATATTCATTCCAGTAAATTGAAAGCTGAGGTTAGTCAACAATCTTAGATTCTCTTTCCTGTCCCTTGCTTCAGACAGACTGCATTTCAAATAGATTTATGTATAAATATGGTTAAGGACTTAGTCTGGCATTTTTTCACAAAGTGAGATCAAAGCAGGATATAGAATGAAACAGCCTATACATAAAAACCACCAAATACAAAGTTCTGTAATGGAAGGAATAACACTATAGTAAGAAAAGGTGAGATAAGATAAAAGACTCCAAGTTTAGAAATGCTTTTTGCTAGTCCTCCAGAGTAAAGTATTGGGAGCTGATAAACATCTCTTGGAAGAGGCATTCTTTAAAATAGGTGCCATATTGACTGAGCCATCCACTCCTAGTGGCTGCTTATTCATTGTACTGCAAAATCACATTGCTTACATTTTCTCTTTACCATTGTGGGTGCTCCAGAGATTGTGGTTAGGCATATTTATTATATCATGAGTTAAAGTTAAGGATTTGCTGATGCTAGAACTGCAGGGTGTAATTTATTAATTTTTTTAGCTGAGTACTAGAAAGTAAAAATACAGTGTATTTTCCAATACCCCATTGTTATATGACACCATGGATCTTGCTTTAGGTTCATGTTTCTGTGTGAAGCTCAACTTTTATAGATTATTTTTTATTGCTCTAGTGAGAATCGGAGTGAATAAGTCAATCATCTAACCATCATCCTCTTTCATTATTTCTATCTGAATTTGTTGGGTTCCCTTGTTTGAGATCAACCATATGTCAAGATCTGCACTTGGAACAATCTCACATTCACAGAGATGACATGGGGTTGAAGCCTTTTTTCCTAACTATGTTAAATTTCTAGAAAAAAACAGGACCACAGAGATTGGTCTTGTACTACATCAACTTGCAGAGCGTGCAGTGTGTGCTTTCACACATAAAGGAGAGGAAAGCTGAGGCCATTGGGAGGCAACGTAGGGGATTTATGGGGTGGAAAGTCAATGCATCCTGAATGTTGACTTTTTAAAAACAACAAAAACAACTTGGAGCCACATTGATGTCAGCAGGACCCTGTAAGTTTGAAAGTCACTCAAAAGATAATGCCCAGCTTAACAGAAGGCAGGGAGGAGATTTAATTTGAATTTCGAAAGGCAGGGGGAAAAGTCAGATTGCTAGTCATTTAAGAAAAGTTATGGCACAGAACATGTGGGCAAAGGTGCAGGAGAGCTGGGATTCATTCAAGTGCTTTTTTAAAAGACTAGAATGCTGTTTTAGTTCTGTATCTCATTGATTTATTAAATCTTTGATTTTTCAATTTAAATTTTTTATTACTGATACAAAATTAGTTGCTCCCCAACCAGCATATTGTATTTTCTCCAATGTTCTTGTCATGACTGTCACTAGGTGTAGTTTATAACAATGTGTATATTGCTCCTGTCAGTGCAGTCTTCTTTGTTTAGTACTTAGTGACCTTCTTTCTTCAATTTTTGTGTCCCCCAGCACAATGCTACACACTCTTCTGTAGAAGTAAAACCCATTCAGCTCACTGTATTCATGTAAGTGGGGATAGAAATGCAGCCTTGGTGTAATTGGAAGAGAGGAAGCACCTGTGTCCATTTTATGGCATCCTCCAGATGTCTGTCCTTGAACTTCTGAGTCAGCGTGGTCATTGCTAAGAACTTGGAGAGTGAAATATCACAATTTGGGCAAAAGCCAAATAGGGAAAGATTTGTGTGTAGCAAAGGAACATGGGGTGGGGGGTGGGGGGGAGCCAAAAAGTTAATATCACAGACAGAATCCAGCTTCCAGGGAATCTAATACCATCTTTCCTGTAACTTAAAAGACCCGCTTCTATCTTTTAAAAATGGGAACACACACTTTAAACTTCATGGCAATATCTGTGGCAATCTGTGAAATGAAAGAGACTGCTGAGTAAGCTTTCCACTGACCACGGAGATCAGATTCCATATTCTAGACAGTTCCTTGCCTTTCTTACAGAATATTGCATTTATGCAAATGTGTTCTATTTCAACTATTAAGAACATTTGCAAAATCCCAAAATTCATTCCTATAGAATGTGGATGACCAAGGTGCAGAATGTTAGTTTTGTTGGAGAAAGCAGACTGTCCTTACTGGCATACTGTTGACAACCCTACTCCCTTTCCTGCCCCAGCCTGTAATAAACATTGCTCAAAGTGCCTGTCTGTCCCCCACCCCAGTTAAAGTTTAGAATCTTAAAATGGTATGTTCAAAATCAGCTCACATTAGCATGAACAACACAAGCTATTAGTGCATTAGTTGTTGCATTTCAAGTTAAGTACGCAGCTGAGTTCCCTCCCACGCTAGATCTATTTATTCAAATATTTTATTCAAGCCCTTTTTGCAATGAATACAGGTAGTCCCCAGGTTAAGAATGCCTAGGTTATAGTTGACCCATAGTTAAGAACAGAGCCTATTGTAGCAAACTTTGAGTTAAATACACAATGATTTGAGTTAAATACACAATGGTTTGATTTAATTACACAATACTACTTATACAGTATTATATAATAATACCGTGGTACCTCGGGTCACGAACACTTCTGTTCACAAACAATTCGCAAAATTTTGCTTCCGTTCACGAACTCCGCATCGGGTGACAAACACGACCCGCAGCATTTTCCCTGCTGTGACACGTGGTCGTGGCTTCCTGTAGGGAGGGGGACTCTCCCTCCAAACAATAACCGGCTCCCCACCCGCCTTCCTGTCCTCCATGCCAGAAGTCGCCTTGAGCAAGGTTAGTGTTCTCTCTCTTCGTACTGTACTGTACTGTACTTTGTTTCATATTTTTGTGGTTTTTTAAAAAAATACATATGGTTCAGAACAGATTAACTGTATTTACATTGAACCTTATGGGAAAATTTGATTCGGGTCGCAACCAAAATCGGTTGGTGACCAAATTCGTAGGGGTCAGAACGGATGAACCGTATATACATTGAACCTTATGGGGAAATTTGATTCGGGTCACGACCAATTCGGGTTGCGACCAGAGTTGCAGAACGAATTAAGTTTGTGACCCGAGGTACCACTGTACTGTTCTGGCTGACATACATATTTGACTTAAGGACAGACCTTGGGAACAGAACTTGTTCTTAAACTGGGGACTACTTGTAAATTCATTTTAAAAATCCTATACAGATAGAATTAGAGGCATGCATATACAAACCTTAGGAAGGGTTCATGCCATTTATTCCATCTGGGCTACAGTTGTTTTGTTGTATATCAGATGCAAGTCATACAAAGAATCTCAAGAATTTTTTTCATATTAAAAGCTTATTATAATTTGGTTATTCTCAAGTAAGTATTGTAGCAACACAGGAAGATTATAAAACTAAAGTCTAAATCCAAATTATTTATTGCAATTTTTTTTATATTTCACTATCAGATCTTGGCTTGGCAGGGACCTGAAAGAGACATAGAATTACTCCCCATCCCCACCAAATAAATAAATAAATAAATAAAATCTGATAATTTGTATGTCTTAGGCAGTAATTGAAGTAGCTTTTGAGTTATTGGAATTTTAGTTACTGGATTCGAAGCAATGATGGCAATTTTGAAGACTTCTGGTTATGTAATCTAAGCTCCCTTTCTCCTCATCCTCCACCACACTGGTTTTCGGGGGGAGGGGAAGTTTCACTTTAAAATGAATTTTGCTTAATCCAGAATAGTGTACTATGGGACATAGGAATGAAGGATGGCATCAGCAGAGACAGCATTCAAAGAAATAATAAATAATAACTTTCTTTCAAACACATGAGACAATGAAAGAGCTATAATCAGGTGATTTGGGGGAATGCTCATTTAGTTATAGTTCCTATATTTAAAAAAAACATTATCTGTGGGGTTGAAAAAAGAATCTCTCTGGAAGTGTGTCAACCTAAATCACAAGCAGAATTGCCTTCACTTATGCTCTGTACCAAATAGTTGGTCCAAAGCTAAATTGTTTCCTTCTTATTTGTTCTTCTCCCCAACTGACTATGGAGAGTTCGAATGAATAAAGGTGGCTGGTAAGTCCCTTTGCTTCTTCATATGAACAGCAGAAAAATGCAGGGATTGTCATTCCTTCTCACAATTGCCTCACCAGAAGTTCTTCTGTGCCTGACTCCTCTGATTCTTGGCTCATTTGACTTCCACCACTTTCCTCAGTCCTTCTGTTGTCAACCATGATTTAAGCTTTCTTCCCCTCACCTCACACTGCTTTCTGGTCTATTTCTTCTTCAAGAGCAGCCCGTTATTGTTTTAAAAATTCTTCATTTGTTCCTGTTAATGACGAAGCTTCCAATAGAACTATGGCTATAATTTATATAGAATGAATACAGAATACTTTTCATGTAAAGTTTCAACTCACAATTCTATTTTGATGTGGCAGCAATTATGAGCATTCACCCTATTTTTCCTTTCCACTAGTGACTGTTTCTAGATGCGTGCTTTGCTATTCTGGAGACAATTTAACCTTTTCTTGTGCTTTGTCTGAATTTCTTTCACCACGTCATCCTGTGCTCTGTTGCCATGAAACAATGTTCTTCACAAACCTGTCATTTGTGGGTGAATTCTGAATTCTGAATTCTGGCTTTAGGTAATTTAAATGGGAAAGTGGAATAGTAGTTTCTTTTGTTCCATTAATCAAGGAAAAGTATAACATGCAGGGTATAAATAATGGCAGAATTAGAAGCTTTTAATCTCTAATTACATTATGTGAAGTTGTGTATGAATAAAACATAACAGAATGTTGACATAATTTGTAGCAGACATTAGTTGTTCTCCCTCTCAATTGGCTGATCAGTGCTAGAAATTTTGAGGGGTTAATTAATTAAATTGAGTTGGATCACTTTCCTCAGACTCTACAAAATTCAGGTTACTTACAACTATGTAGTTTGATTATATCCAAAACTGTTATACCCACTGTGTGAACTGAGAAATTCTGCTTAATTTAAAATAAGAAATTTATCACAACCAATGTGTACTAAGCCATTTAGAAACTGTACATAACAAGTGCTGTCAGATGAACATTTTGCAAATGAGATTCGCAGATTATAATTAGTAGGAAATGTGACTCCACAGATTTGGCACATTTCCAGACACATTACTTAAATCATTTTCTTCAGACTTAAATAGTGGGGGGAAAATGCTATATCTAGTGTTATACGTTATCCATACCTTCATGCATCAGGTCCTAAATTTTCAAAAGCTACTATGAACATTCAAAATATATGGGATTATTTGTACATTATTGTTCATGTGTGTTTGTTATATGTGTATGTATACAAGTGACAACTGCATTGCCTCTCATCATACAGCCACTGTTGATCATATTTATTAGGTCAATAACAATGATCCATTTGAATGCAGTACTAAGCTGGTTTACAGTAACAGGAATTTATCTTCAGTTCATTTTGTCATTTTCTACTCTTTATTTCAAGTGATGTTAGGAAGAGGAGATCTGAAACATTTACTTCTATTTTCAATTAACTGCAGTTTAGCATCATCTGGAGTCCGTTTTTATTAAGGCAGAATATAAATATAGTAAATAAATAGCCCTATAATCTTGTAATTAATGTTAACTGTGTTTTATTGAAACAGGACAGTTTCCTATACTGCAGTTTCAAGAAGGTTTATTTCAAAAAACCATACATGACACTAACCACAATTTGTCTTCGTTCAGCAAGATTATTAAACTGCAGTTAATTCCACAATATCCTTCAAGTGCTGATTTCAGTAAGCATTTCATTAGAGATCTACATTTGCAAGTTGCTCAGTTATCTTACCATCAACAAAAAGTATTTTCTTTCATGCAGGCTCTGGAATCTGTGGCAGAAATTGACTGGGAGAAGACACATTTCCTATGGTTGTGTTATGAAATTGTGTAGTTTAGGAGTGCAACCAGCTTCAGTATAGACAAACCCAGAGTACAGGTTTTTCTAGCTACTGAAAAGTTTAATGTCCCAAATTATATTTTTTATCTCATTTTGCCAGATTTCTCAAAAAAAGTAGGTCCTTTTGCCTAATAAAACCAAATATGTTCAGTCTTGCCTATTTCCACAATATTAATTTGTGTTGTAAATGGTACAGTTAGCTTTCCACTAGCATATCTGCAAACATGGCAGCTTTGACTGAAAGCACCAACATTTTCATGCTTTTCTCTCCATCTCTCTCCCTCAATTTTAAAATTTGTCTTCTGATTTTGCCTCTCATTCCTCCCCTAAAGCTGTCATCCTGTTGTCCCATTCCTTCCTGAAGCCACACATCTCATACCTTCTGCAAGCCGGCATCCCATTCTCACAATCCTTCAGAAACCTGGTCTTCCCCAGGTCTTGCAAGAATGGGATGCTGGCTTTAGGGAAGGAAGGAGAGGTGTGGCTTGCAGAAGGAATGGGACACCGGCTTGCAAAAATTATGGGACGCATGGCTTTGGGAAGGAATGGGACGACAGGACAATGGCTTTAGGGAAGGAACGAGAGGTGTGGCTTGAGGAATGGTGCAAGGCAGTGAAGGCCAGTGATGTGGGGTTTGAGGTGGAATTTCTCAGTGGCAGTGGTGATGTTGGGGCTGAAGTCAAGGCCTGGGGGTGGTGGCAGCTGGCTGAGATTGCTGAAGGCCTCAGGCCTCTACTTCAGGCCCAGCCCCAGCCCCAGTCCGGCTGCCACCAAGTACCACTGTGCAGGGTGGACAAATGGACAGATTGGGGGGAGATAGGCAGGAGGGGGGAGTTGTAGCACCCTTGCAGCTGTAAGCACTGCTGGGCCAGGCTGGGGCAGCTGAGGTATCCAAGGGCAGCTGCAGCTTTGCACCACACTACAGCACCCCCCCAACTCACGTGTGACCTGCATTGAGCCTCGCAGGGCCTCCCCCATCCCTCTAAGGCACCCCTGCCCTCCTTACCTAGGACTCCATCTGCTTAATGAACCACAATTCTCGCTTAATGATGGCAGCCAGGAGTGCCAGGATTGCTGTCGCTAAGTGAAGCAGTCACGTGATAACTCATTTAATGACCACATCATTAGCGACCTAAATTCCAGGCCCAATTGTGGACATTAAGTGAGGACTACTTGTAAAGGAAGCTGCCTCCTTAGAGGGGACATTCCTGTCTCTGCAAAGTTGCCAGTGAACTGTTGGGTTTAGCCTGTAGCCGAGTACACCAAAAATGGACAGGAATAAAGGAAAATGGGCAGGAATTCAGGGGGAAAGAGTACTTAAAACTGGAACAAGAAATGCACCCATTTGCAATGGAGTTGGGGGGTGAGTACAGAGCATCATCATCTGTTCCTGCCCTCCAAAATGGTATCTTGCTCATTCTGGCAACAAGACAACTGAGACCTAAAAAAGAAATCCAAAGTTAGGGAAGTAATGGCAATAGGTTTCACAGTGTAAAGAGCTGCAACATGTTTGGGATCATTCTTTCACCACCTATCTTACTTATTCATAAAATAAAATGTATGTAATTTAAAACAGAGATTATCAGATAGTTTACTAATTTGACAGAATAACACTTCCATAATCACACTATTGCTCAGGGCCTTTTGTAACAAATTGTCATAAATAGCACAGAGATTAAATTAATGCTTTTCTTACATAGTGTGTTGGCATGATGTGATAAACTGATACCTTTTAATTGCCCCAAGGTTTCAATTCACTGAGAATACAAATGTATATGGTTCATCTTCTAAAGCTTTCTTCCTCTTATATAACTCTTAAAATGCTAGTAATGATTTAAGACAGCTTTTGCTTGTCAACAGGCATACATTTGAAGTTGTCCATCCTATAGGCTTCTGCTCTGAGTCTCAGTAAACAAGTGTAAGTAGAAGAAACAGTTTACCATCTTTTTAGTACTATTTCTTTAACAAATCTTGCTTTTAATTCAGGAACTTCAGGTGGCCTACATAGCACTTCCTTCTTCCATTCTTTCCCGCAGCCAAAACTCTTTAAGATAGTTTGGGCTGAGAGTGAGTGAATGGTCCCAAAATCAGCCAGTGATACCATCCAAGACCTCAAGAACTGCAAGTTCGCAATCAAACAAACAGACAAAGAATAGACAGTTATTCTTATGCATAAAAGGTGGTTTATGTAAAAAAAAAAAAAAGGAAGACCCAAGAAGCAAGTGTCCAACACTACATTCTACCAGTTCTTATCCTCAGATCCCACAGCAACATATCAGAAAGAACTGTGCAGTCTGAGGAAAGGATTTCCTAAGGACATGTAAGACTATATCTACAATGAGATGTAAATGTTTACTTTGTCCCACACTTGCAGCAATAGTACCGTCGCAGGTCCCCAAAAAGTCATACACAAGATTACAGGCACCTTCCCCTGCTCTTCCTCTAATGTGATATATGCCCTCATCTGCCAGTAGTGCCCCTCTGGATTCTCTGTAGGATCAGCTTTGCACAAAAGAATTAATGAAAGTTTGACATCAGGCTCAAAATAAAGACAAAGTAATAGAGTGTTTTAACCTCCCAAATACTTGATTACAGATTTCAAGGTAGCTGTTTTGGAGCAAAGAAACTGCTTCAGCAATATTGAGTTAAGAGACTGTGGCACTCACATAGATCAATGGGTTTCAGGGTATTTCAGAAGGTCCTCACAAACACAATGAGTTTTATCACATTACAATTGCTAATTGTTGAGGTACTTGGGAGATGTCTCCTGTAACCTGCATCATCAGCCTGTCTTCCCCTTCCTTCCCCCACTCCCAATTTAAATTCTATATCAGTTTTACCACTCCATGCATCTGATGAAGAGTGCTACAGTTCATGAAAACAAATGTCTTTTAATAAAATGTGTTAATCTGAAAAGGTGCTACCAAGACTCCTGCCAGGGAGCTTCCGTGGCTGATGGTAAACTAAAACCCACGTCTTTCCAGTAGCAGCCCAACACCTTAACCTATGCACCTCGCTGACTCTCAGGTTGTAAATATGTACTTGAACTAAAAGTTTTAAATCTCCAATAAGAAGTATCAATTAAATATTTAGAAAGATTTTACACAAAAATAGAGTGGCTTAACTAAACAAAGAAAACAATATATATATTTTAAATGATTAAAGAAAAAAGATATGGGAAACCTGACAGGAGAATAATCATACAAACTGAATGCAATTTTAATTCAATGTAAATAAAATAAAATTTAGATGTTTATTTTTAACTTATATGGGGAATTCTGCTGCTGCTGACTGCCTATACAAAGGGCAGATGGAAACTTTGGACCAGAAAAATGTTCCCCATCGCTGATTTAGAAGTTTGAAGAGTTCAGTTATGCAATTCTCTTTTGCCAACAGTTATTATATTAGCTTTATTATGTACTCAAGATAATAGGCTCTTTTCTTCCATTACTGCAACTTGGTTTACATACCTGGTTAGATCCACTGTGGAAGGCCAGGACATTTAACCTGTTCAACAAGCCACACAATGGGCTAATTCACAAATAATGCTAAGCCACAGTCAGATTACATGTCAGACCAAGCCACAATAAATCCCTTATAGACTAATCCAATGCAGAAGTCCAACCAGCGCATAGACTGTCATGACAATTGCTCTGAATATGCCTCTTCCAATATGACTGTTTGTATTGGACCACAAGAAAACATATCTGAACAGTAGAACTGGAAGGTACCTCAGAACCACCAGCCAATCTACTTCCTTTTCTCCGCCATTTCTCCCTTTCACCTTAAAGTGTGCCTGGGCATGGGTGAGGAGTATAACAATGACTGGTGTGAAATTAGGAACCAGGTGAAGAGAAATAATGCAACTATAAGTATCTCATCATCCCATTCATTTTAAATTTTAAGATTGAAAAGGGATCCATACATCAGATACAGAAGCCTTATTGTGCAAGTAAAATAGGGCAGTTTACAACCTTAATTCTCTATCTTAGATATGATTTCCAGGCTGTATCAGGTTAGCAGCTACTTATATTTATAGCAGTTTTCCTTCTGCCACCTCCTCATTTGTACTCCAGCACTAGCTCCTTCTTTCACAAGACTCTGGGTCCTGTTAAATAGCAAGTCAGCAAGACAGAAGAAGTTTTATTTGTCCTTTTTGGCTTTTAAATTCATGTGGTAAACTACAGAACAGAAGCATAATTAGATAGGTATCTGTTGAGGCAACCATGTAATTGATCATTTTTAACATACAATTCCAAAGAGAAGTAATGTATAAGTAGATTAGGAAGACAATACTATGGAAATATATCTTCCCAGTTAATTTTGAGGTGTGTGTGTTTATATACAAGTTGTCATCAAATCTGAAACAATAAAAAATGAATATAATTTGGTATGTTTGTTAAAATTAAACCTGAAAGAGCTTTGGAGTTCAATTGTAATAATTAACTTTTATTTGTTTATTTCACTTTGTTACCATCTGGCCTTCCAACAGAAGTCCAAAATGGTTACTGTGGATCAGTACAGTATTATAAACCTTCAACATAAAAATCAACTTTTGTTTATATAAAACAAGTCAAACCTCATTTGAAAATTATTTTATACAAATATGGAAAAGGAAAAGAAAGACAAAAGCATAAATTTTTGCATAAAAACCAATCATATATATATATATATATATATATATATATATATATATATATTCATGCCATGTCATTGAATTAAATTAGCACATATGTCAGTTGGACAATGGGAAAAATAAGATATGAAGCATATTAAAAAAAAAAAAAAGTATGCAACCCAAATGTCTAAATTGTTTCCCAATTGATGGTAAAATGTTTGCTTTGAAATACAGAAGTCAGTTCTCCAGATCACTATATGATAAAGAACAGGTAGCCTCCTGTTAGGCTGTAAACTGTCAGTACCAAAATTAAAAAATTAAAAAATAAAGAACATCTACAGAAGCCAATGTGTCTTCCAGAGAAAAATTGATATCAATTAAAATTAATAACTTCAGTCCTTGACATCCACCTTTTTTAAAATTTTTATTTAATATCCTATTTGCTATATAAGCGACCTAATCACAATAGCCACTTAACGTGACAACCAAGAGTTAAAAACACATCACAACCCCCCCCCCAAAAAAAAGAATCAAATAATGCTAATGAAACAACGAACCACCCTATCAGGGAAGTAAAAAAAGTTTTTCAAAAAGGATTAAAATAACATATATATAAATCAGATTCACAAATCACCCTGCCTAAAGGGCTGCTGGAAAGATCAGCACAGCATTTTCCGAGCTGTATCTTTAAGAAAGGAAAAACCCCTGCCTGGTTACTTCTGGATGTTTTTGGAATATAAAAACAGGACGGGAGTTATACTGTAATCCCAACATTTCTGAAGGGTACCAGGCCGAGAAAGGCATAAGTCACCAAACGTACCCCAACGGATATGTGCCCAGCTCATAATTTTTATCCTGTTTATCACTTCCCCCTCCAAATTCAACCTCATTTGGGTTAGTATTTCTCTGCTTCAATGTAGCATGTGCACACACATAAACACATGCTAATTCCAAGTGGATCCTACTGTGCTTGAATCAAATTAAAATAAGCAAGAGTTGGCTGGAATTAGTGAACTTGTTATGGTTACTACATTACAATGTGATCAGTCTGTTTAATCACACTGTCCAAATGAGGAAAGAAAAAGTCTGACATTGTTGCTTTGTGGATATTCCACCCTACCAGGGACAGGTTAACACTGTGAATCCGGAGATGTGGCTATTTGACAACATAGTTTATACACCTAAACGCTACCAAGGAAAAGAAAAAGAATTGGATGTTTTGGGTTTACACGTTTTTCACTGAACTGACTAATTTTATGGTAAGGTGGGAACTGTATCTGTATTTGACTTCTTCAGTCTGTGAGACTTAGACTTGCAAACATCCCATGTTAGATTTTTATGTCTGTAATAAGCATGATGTAAGTTTGTTGACTGTCAGATTTTGCAAAGAAAAAAAAAGAGCAAAAAATATATCCCTTAGAATTAAGGAATCTAAATAATTCAAGGGATCTGAAGCTTAGTGTCATTTGAAGAAATTTGGGAAACAGGGTTGAAGATATGGGCATTATAAGTATCACTGAGTATAAAATGTCCAAAAAATCATTGTAGAATTTTTAATGGGGAGCAAAGTAAAATAATAATAATAATAATAATAATAATAATAATAATAATAATAATAATAATAGCCAGAGGTTTCCTCCATGGATATGGCCGGAATCCACCTGTACAGGTCTCAACAATATGAATGATTAAACTCAGGCAATTGTGTGTGTGGGTATGTGTGTGTTTGTGTGTGTGTGTGTGTGAAATCCAGTGCTGTATTTTTATACCATTATGTGACGCACACATACATTTGACAGAAATTCTGTGAAAACTTGCAGGAACAGTCATAAATAAAATTTGAGAAGACCTATTCTAAAGGTAACGTTTGCAAAACAAAAAATGTTACTGAGAAATGGATTGGCTTTCTGCTCCCTTTAAGTAACTCTGTAAGTGCTTCAAAAACAGACCAAAGCAGCACTAGCCTCTCATTATTTTTCCTAAAACAGTGTCTCAAAGTTTCATATGAACCTTGAAGTAGGGTTCCCGACTGGATGGAAACAAAGAGAAGCAGAAAATTCTAAATCTTTGCTGACATCTAATGATCATCTGGGTTTCTGCAATCCAGACCCATTCTGTAGGCTTCCCTGGTTGTCCTGTATTGTGTTTAGCACTTCCCTCTTAATTTTCTAAAAGGCATGGTGTGGGTGCAGAAGGATCCTTGTGGGGTCTCACTAGGTTAAAAAAAAAATGCACATCTACATGAAATGTTCAGCACAAAGCTCTCGGCCTTTCACTTCATGTCAGCACTTAAAAACAATCTGCTTGTCCTGATATAGTTCCCAGATATCTTTGGTATTAGAAATGTTTTGTTGGCCAATCTTTTACATCTAATGAAGTTTCCATCAACAGGGTGGTTGTTGGATTTCATAAGGTTAGGGACCTGGAAATACATTATTCTTTCTCCTGACCATTACAGATGGTTTTCAGACTTTCCCTATCTACAGGGGAAAAGGGGACGGCTGATGTCCTTCCATTTGCTTCAGGCATACAAAATGAACTTTCAAATCATTCTCTGTCTCCAAAGCATCTGGCTGAGTGAAGCACATCAAGTAGAGCATCTGTAGCAATGATGCTGAAAAGACAATACAGGCATGGTGATGTCATCACCCAAATGCCACCACTAGGAACTTGCATCCTGATATCTCACGAAAGTCTTAAGTCATAGCATGTGCATGTCATTATCACACATTTTGTTGCTTCTTGTGCCTTCTGCCCTCTTGTAACACCCATGACCTCACATTTAAACACAGCTCAGAATGAATGGGTCATTCCTACATATTCTTTGAAAAAAAAATCAACCAAATGATTTTTGCTTAACTTATTGGGATTTTTCATATGGTCCTATTTGTGTGTTTTTCCCACTGGTATGCCTGTTCATGGGAAACCTGCACCCAGCATGCCAGATTTGTCAGAAAAGCCACCCTAATCCTCATTCTCGTGCTTGCTTCTATGACAGGTAGAGTTTGGACAAGGTGCTGCCCAGTTCCAAAAATGCCAGAGAAAAATCAGTATCATAAGAAAAAAAGACAGGCTTCCACAAACATGTAAAAATGTCTGAATTCTTTGGAGTCTGTATCAGGATCTATTTGTATGTATATTTGGTTTGGCACTGTGTGTTTGGAAGCACTCAAGTTATAACTGTTCAAAGAACAAAATAATTCTTGCACATGTTAAAAATTAACCCTTCTCTTATCATGGTGCAGTATGAGAACCCTGTTTTTCCTGTATGGTGATCTCCTACTACAGTTTTATATGACATTTTTAAAAAGAACACTTAAACAACATTTATCTCCTTGAGCTGCTTTTATACTTACCCACTTAAACAGTTCTTAGTTAAACTTTTTTTACTGGAACTCAGCAATATTTATTTTTACAAATAGAACATCTTAAAAAATGACAAGCTATCTTTCATGGCTACACAATGCTCAGGTGTAATAAAACTGATGATCCCATAAAATAAAATTTATGAAACCACTGTGAATTCAATTTATTTGAATACGCTCAGTTATGTTTTTGTTTATTCCCATAGCAGATGTTTAATTTACAAACCAGGCAATTACTCCAGCTCTTCCAAACAAATAAGAACAGATTAGTCAAACGTTCACATCAGTTTTTATGTTTATCATTATTTTTATGATGCATCATGAATATTCAGTGATAGGAAAAACTATCACTTTGATACCTGAAAAACCACAAGATAATGTTTTGCATCTCTAAATGTTCTTTCTTTCGTTCTTGGAAAAAAAAAAAGCCATATTACTTGTCTTGGCTTTTGCAGTTAGGACGGCTTGTGTGTTAATGGGGAGTACACAGAGGGATCTGGCATTTGCATTCACACTCTTCAGGAGTGTTTATCTGTGTTTGCACATGCATGGAGGTGCAGCTAGCCTTACTCTGTTTTATGTAGTTTTCTTGACACAGTCTTCAAAAGATGTATTCTTGAGAACAAAGCATTTGAAAAGAAATGAATAATTTAAACGTAAGGTTTCCCACCCACTCCATTCTGATCTGTTTGGATCAGGAGAAAAATTGTATAATGTTGTTTGTTTTGTTTTGTGATTCCCTGAGTTAGTTCCTGTTCTTGACAAAAGTAATTATAAGCTTGTTTTTGTTTTTTCATAATCTGCATAGTTTTGGAAAGATCAACATTTTTTGGTAGGGAAGACACTCCTCTACTTTAAGCCAAACTAGACAATATATTACACATATGTGCACATTTAATATAACTACTTTTAAACAAACAGCAAGCTGATTTAACAAAAAATGGAAAGGAAAATTAATCCTTTATTTGATGTTAGGATCCCCAAAAGGCACACTTTTATTTATGTTATTTTAGATGAAAATATGTTAGCATATTTTTAGCTCAGACGTACAGATTTTGGTTCTGTGAGCCACCCTTGGCCTTTCAGTGGCATGCCAGGAAGTACACTTCCAGAAATAGTGGATAAGTTCAGGACAAAAAACTAGATTTGATTTAATTGACACTTACTTTTAGTACAATTAATTACAAATAGTACAATTACACTCCAGTTATAATGTTATGTACAGAATATGAGAGAGAGTCACATCCTAGCTACCTGGTCTTTCCTCACTGTTCATATCAGCCACAAAGGCCATTACTGAAAGACTGAAAAGGTCTCTGCCTTAATAACCTGAGAGATAAATTGGTTTCTAAAGTGAAAGCAGACCAGTTGCTGAGATTTCTTTAACTCTATTTTATTATCTCTCAATGAATCTTGTTAGACAAAACTCTTTGAGAACCTTGCTTTCTTTTGAAGAGGCTGCCAAGAGCTTGGCACCAGTCAGATTTTAAAGAATGTCCTCCTTTTGTCACATGAAAAAAAAAAAAGATAGTTGCCCAATTGGGCGTGGGCATGGGCTGGTGCTGAAAGTCACACTCAGAAAATTAGGTAGGGTCAAAGATGACACTTGACTTAATTTGAGGGTCATTACAATCAAATTAATTTGCAAAAAATAATGCCATTACTCCTCGTGTATTTAATCATATTTCCTTTCTGCCATATTAAACCTTAAAATTTAACAGTAACCTTTATATGAGCTCTGGAGGCCACATCCAAAGATTTGGGCTACCACATACTATACATCTCAGGGTTTCAGCTTGTGTATATCTAGTGTGGTACTCTAAGGCAATTCTCTACCTGAAACAATTGAACAGCCCACCAAACATCCTCACAAAGGGATGAGAAACATATAGCTGCCATCCTTGTGAGCCATGTGATTGTCCTAAAACACATCTGGCTGCAAGAACAGTTTTATTTTTTGTTTTTAATTTCCATCTGATAGGATAAGAAGTGCTTGCATATACCTAAGAGGAGAACACCAGAACAAAGTACTGATTATAGTACTGGTTAAAGCTTACAGCTTTAGCTCCCTCAAGTCATTTACTTTTGCACTTGCCCATTGGTGGTGCTTTTGTGTGGGCGTGGATGTTGGTGTTGGTAAACTTCCAAGGTTTTAGTGGGCAGGGAAAATAAAGAAACAAGTAAATCTACAGAAAACTCTCTTGGGGGAAGAAATTGACTGAATTAGCTTGCCAATTAATGCTTTTTTTTAAAAAAAAAAAACACAGTATTCCACTTAAGGCCTTTTTTAAAAGGGGAGAATAATGGAGGCCATTGTCCTGGGCCCCATACATACAGGGCTCCCTATCCAAATTACAATTTAGTGTTTGAAATTATCAGGTGAATCAATATTTTTTGGCAAAGCAACAAAACTGATGACTAAGTGGCAAAATTAGCATTTAGTAGTATTAGTTTCAGCATGACAGTGTGGAGGGTCAATATCATATATGAAGGCTCGTGCATAGGATCAGCATGAGCAAAGGACAGAAATACTGAAATGGCTTGAGTACCCTGGAGGATGAGAAGTCAGATAATAGAAGCCAAACTGTTGTCTTCCTTTGGTGTGAAGGGAGTCAACATATGGGCACAATAAATGTTGTTTAAGGTACATGGTGTTGGTATCTGCAAGCCCAGTGATCACTGTAGTTTTGGATGTCAGTAAAAGATACTTTGTTGCATCTATCTCCAAATACTTTGGTTCTTTATTTAAGTGGGCATTTTCCCCACCACAACAGGTTTCCCTGCACCCTCCCAACTGATTTTAGTGGGACCCCCCCCCAAAAAAGACTCTCACTTATGTAGGATGGAATAAGACGAAAGTGGTGGGGATGGGAGGAGTTCAGATGAACAATATGACTTCCGGTCTCACAGAATCATTAAAAAAAGACTCTGACTACACTGTATTTTCCAATGAAGAACAATTACTAGATGTATGTTGTCCTGTTCCATTTCATCTCCTACTCATCAGCATTTGTTGTTTGATAACAATCAAAACAACAGCTGTTTCCTCCTCATTAGTTGTAGTGTAGATCCCATTTGAGTCCTTAGCTTTAAAAATAGCTTTAAAAGAACACACCTACAGTAATTACATGGATTTTGGACCTATGCCACTTCTGAACATATTGAAAGTCTGAAACTCATCTTCTATATCCTTGAAAAATCACAGGTTCACTATTCATCACAGAAATAAAGATAGAGACTGAAGGTTTCCCACCCTTCTTTCCAATGTAGCCTCCAGCCCTCCCCCAAAACCTTCAGAGTATTGTGGCTTGGACAACAACACTCCCCAAACCTATTTAAATCATTATTATAAACCTTTTATTGTTTGGAAACAGGATATTGAAAATATTGCTTCTTCTACATGATTCTGTTCCCTATTGGGGCATTAATGGAGGACCTGCTCTGTGTCATATTATCTTCAAGAGGTCATGTTTCAGGTTTCTGAAGTAGCCCTCCAGCTTGGGAGCTCCCTGCCCTGGGATGTGCATTTGAACTGTATTTTATAGACTTTCCAACAATTCAAAGCGTGGGATGGATTTTATTATACTCCTGGCTTAATTACAGTATAATGGTTTTGCTGGTCTTATTCCTGATTGCTTAGTTTTTGTCCTTCTTAAAATCCATATATTGACATTTGCACATTCTTGTTTAACATGTTTTTCTTCTACCTGTACTCCGCTGTATAGGGTTTTAGAAAGAAGTTATGTACTTTAAGGTACTCAAAGTTTTGAACCAGGCCATTTAACAGCCATCCTTCAGTGCCTTACCTCCTATACTAGCAATATTCTGGAACAATCCAAACAATCCAGGTGCCATATGCAAGAACTTCCTTTTGGTTGCCATGCTCACCTGAATTCTGTGTCTCACCTACACCACCTAGCAATGGTACCTGACTCTTCAGCCCAATAGCAAGGCATGAAACCCTTCCTTCTGGGCTGGGCTGGCAATTTAAATATACTCTTGGAAATAAGAACATCCATTCTTTCTCTTCTCATGCCATAATAGCTTTGCCTTCCTTTATTTTACATTATCTGTTAAATCCAGGATTTGATCTCAGTGTTCCTCTGCCTTTGGCTCATCATTCCTATGTACCACCAGAATACAATGACAACCTATTGCAAGCTTGGATCCAGATCTGACATTTCTACCTCTAAATAATTAAATATACATTTTAGTAGCTCCTGTGATTCATATCAGTTCCAGTCAGGCCTGTATTCTGTTTTGTTGTTTTTGTTTCACCCATAATTCTCTTCTGTGGATTTAAAGATGTGATTCAGAGCAACAATGGTCATCTTATGTGTTGTGGGTTAAATGCATTAGGTACTCCAGAGAGTTATATCTAAATAAAGATTTCTGTAATCACCAACAGAGATTAGTTAATGCAATACTGCTGTAAATGGGGATTCTCAAATCCATCTCCTTTCAAGAACACATTTTATTTAGTAAAGACAGGCAATGTGCAAGAGAGAAATAATTTTTTGATGATGATCTCTCAGGGGCTTCTGGTCCTCTTCTTTGTTTTCTCTCTTCCTTAAAATTCACTAGAGGAAAATCCATGCTGGGCATAACAAAAGCACTTTACTGGTTACCTAAAGTTAAAATGACATCAGGTCTTGGGCTATACAGGACAATGGTGCCTGAGCTACAGGGTGGAAAATCACTCTCCCCCCCCCCCAACCACAAGGACTGAAAAGTCTTCTCTGTGACTTCACAGTCCCCATTGCTCCAATTATTCTTCCCAATTGTGGTATATGGTCTAATTGTTGCCCACTCAATTAATGTCTGTTTGGGGTGGTGTCCCTGCAGCTGATCCACCTGCTCCTGGCCCGCTCTCCTGCTGCTCCGTTCACAAGCTGGTTGCCAGGTGTTGCTTCCTGATGGCTGCTCCCTATGCTGTTTACCAGTTCTTGACCTATTCTCGTGCTGACAGTTCCACAATAGCTGCCTGCTGCCTTCATAATCTGGGCTGAGTGATAGGCATTGCTTGACTGCCCAGTTTACCTAGACTTATTGACATTTCTTCCCCCAGTTTGCCATTTGATACAATTTTTTTTTTAATTTGGAATGATACTCCATGTACCCAAATTGGGAGTGGAAGCTGTTCCGGCAAAAGTGTGTACCATGTATTTTAATATTTGGGAATTGGATCCTTTTGTAAAGGCTGAATGCACATTAAAAGACAAATGTAATAGGATGCAAAAGAATGCACACACTAATTTACACCTGAGTTATTTGTGTTGGACACTTGGTGAGAGACATTGCTATTTTAGATGCACATTAATAAACATGAAGCTTGAAATTAGCATTGGTCATAACTAGGACTTTCAGTAGGGAAAAACATTATTTGCTTTCAGTGGAGCTTTTGACACTTTCAAATTGATGGTCCATTTGACTTTGACACATTTGTGGCCTGGGCTCCTTGTCGCTGTCTGAATCCAGCAGAGAAGTGAAGATCTGTCAGGGCTGTCAAGCAGAAGAAATGAAAATTAAGAGGTAAACTTAAATGAACTTTCTACCAGTCCATTTGGACTTTCTTCTACAAAAGCACAGAGGTTACCTAATATTAGTATACCTGACTAATTATGGTTTGGAATGGGGGACATTCTGGCTGGAATTTTTTCCTAAGCTTCTGGGTCACCTGGAAAACCTGGAACTGAGGAACCAAGAGTCTCTTTTTGTTCATCTGTGCTACTACTTATTCTTACTTGAACTTACTGGAACTAGGACATCTTTGAGATCAAGGAGGAACAAAGCAAAATCAGAGCGTTTCAACCTTCCTGGGCAACTTTAATACAGAGTTCAAAGTAGCCATTGGAAGCAAGATACTTTACCAGCACAATTGCTGAACTCACATATATCAAAGATTTTCAGGCTATCTCTGCAGATCTCAACAAGAACAATGGATTTTGAACACATTACAGTTCCTAATTAATGAGTCATTATTAATTATTTTATTAATTATTTATTTATTAGCAGGTTTTACAGAAGGAAATAGAAAAATTATAAATATAAAAAATGGAAATACATGAAAAAGAAAGAAAGAAAAGAAAGAAAGAAAGAAAGAAAGAAAGAAAGAAAGAAAGAAAGAAAGAAAGAAAGAAAGAAAGAAAGAAAGAAAGAAAGAAAGAAATGAACTGGGGAGAAACTATTAATGCAAACTATGTTGCATATACATTTAATGTCAAACTGATTTCTAAATCTACCTTAGGGAAAAAAATAATAATGATTGTTTAACTGATGGCAAGGACTCAGGAAAAGATGGATTGTGTGGGTGTGAATATTGTGAGGTAAATTGGAACTATGTTGAAAGTAGCTCAAGTTAGGTACTAGAAAGCTAACACAGGGGGAAAAAAACCCTGAGCAAAACCAGATGATACCGGTTTGAAGTGAGATAGAAAGGGGTTACCTCAATGACCCATGCATGTGGATGAGAGTAGCTGAATTTTCCTGACCCTTAGCTTATTATAATAGTGAGTTTCCCTCCCCTGGTGAGGTAATTCCACGCCCTAGGGTGGAGACTTTGATAAGATAAGGAAGTAATGAAGTGTTGTTATGTAACAGCTTGTCACAGCAACTGCGTGGTGTTGTGACTGATGGAAAGTTTGTAATTTTGTTACATATAGTGCTTAATAAAAGACTCTGCTGCTCGAGGCAAGGGGCTCTTGGTCCATTGGAGGCAGGAGCCCTTTTTGCTGAAGTACTTCAATAAAAAGTTTATTCGCTCCAACCTGTGTGTTTACTGGACTCACACATCGGGAGACATTGCCATCTTTGGCCAACATAACATTACAAAATATTATAAATTCTTTTCCACAGAAAAACATGAGTATTTTTTTTTAATGAGTAGATAAAATTGTTTTTTCAAAAATAGATCACACATCTGACTATTCCAGTTCTTAATATTAGAATATTCCTACTTTTCCCATTTTTCAAAATAATTCTCTTTGTAACTCCCTAGGTCTGATACAACCATAATTCCTGGAAAAAAAAAAGTGAAATTCCAAATTTTTGGGACATAATTTAACATAACATTAACATATTTAATACTAAAATATTTCCCCATAAAACTATTTATGTACATTAAAGTATTATTCTAAAAGGATGTCAATGATTCATAGGACCAAATCATATGAGTCAATGGCGCCTTAATTTTTTTACATTGTCAACAGAGAAAATTTGATGTCCATCCTTTCAAATACATTCTGGATATCTAGTAAACTCAAAATAAGAACTTTTGATGAATCAGTTTTAATTTTAAATCCATTGAACCAAATTTAACATTTTTAAGACCTGCAAGCAGTAATATTCAATTATTGGCTGGTATAATTCTTTAATCTATGAACCATAAAAGTCCTCAATGTCAACTTTATAATTTTTCTTTAATTTTTTATACAAAAAAGATGTGGGTTGAATTTCAAATATTGACTCCATCAAATATATTAACACCTCTTTTTCTCAGATACAGCCAAAGGATCCAGTCCATACTGAGAAGTTAAAAATGCTTGATTATAGCAAAAGTACTGTGGAATAGGGAGACAACATTCTACTTGAAGTTGAAAGGAATCTTTGAAAGAGTCATTGCAAAAATAATTGATTTAAAATATGTATTCCAGATTCCACCCACAGGTTTTAATAGAATATTTCTCCCATATTTTTAGGGTAGTTTTTCCATAAAGCTAAATATTCATGAGCCTCAACATCAAAACCCAATCTATGATCCAGTAAGCCCCAAACATGTCTGGTTGGTCATAAACCCAGGAACGAAATATATTTCTATTATGTAATGGTCCTAGCAGTTGCCAGGACCTTAACGGAAATACAAAGAAACTTTCCCACAGAGCCCACAAAGGTTGATGTTCTATTAGATGTTCTTTCCACATATAGGTAGTTGATAAAATATAAACCTAATTGTATTTTTCAAAATCTGGTAAATTAAAATTACCATCCTCAATAGATAATCTTAATTTAGCTAATGAAATCCTAGGTGGTTTGTTTTCCCATATAAATTTTCTCAATAACTTACCTATCCAATGTAAATATTTATTTGGGATTAACATTGCAATATCTCTTAGTACATAGATTAGTCTTGGAGTGATATTCATTCTAATAACATCAATTTTACCCCACCAATTGACAACTCATGGTGACTTAAAACAACAGCCAGAATTACAACAGCCAGTATAATAATAATAATTAAAATGTCCAATATAATGACAATTAAAATATCCACAGTAATAATAGGTAAGATCCATATTAATGATATAACTAAAACATCAACAGTACAATAACAATTAAAAAGTCCATGGTAATAGTAAAACAATAAAACACTGATACAGGTAGTTCTTGTTTAGTGACCACAATTGGGACTGGCAACTAGGTCATTAATCGAAGCAGTTGTTAAGTGAAATCACAGCTGTGCATATGATCTTACTTCAGCTTGCCTTTGCTTTATAGATCTGTGAAGGTCATAAATGTGAGGATTGGTCATAAAGTTACTGTTTCATCACTGTTGTAACTGTGAATGGTCACTAAATGAGGCAGTTGCTAAATGAGGACTACCTGTAATGACAACATTAATCATAGCTGCAAAATTACAGTGTATAGCTTGCCTAGAGACATTTAAGTTAGGTTACCAATCCTTCCTTCCACATGTAGTGCAAACTTGGTACCAGGAAATTTAAATTAGCTCTCCATGATACATGGATCAGAGTGACTGAGTGAGAAAATAGCATTCTTGGATTTCTATGCAATTGCAAGTATTAGATAAGCAATCAATTTATGAATGTTCAAGTTAAGTAATATGTAAAAACAGGATTAAGACTGTGAGGGTTCTTTCTTTTCCAAGTACTGGACACCCCACAGTGTAGCAAATCTGTACAAAATGCTGTATTGTAACATACACATTCCCCAAACACTAGACTAATGCTCTCCACCCATCTAGGACTTGCAAGGTGATGTTGCCATGTAAATATGTCTTTAATACTCAATCCTTTATACTCAGTCCTTTAATATTTAGTTCATTCAAAGGTCTCAAAGTCTATAAAGTAGCATACAACTGTTGCCTTTTTCCAAACATTTTTGTACCAGTTGGGATGTGGTGCTGCTTCACTGTGGTTATTCCTTTTCTAGTTGCTACCAAGCTCCTGGCAAAGCTCCAAGCTCCAGGCAGAACTCCCACCAGGATATGCTGCTCACCGTAATTTGTGGTCCTGGCAGGTGAATGATAGTCCTCTTACTTGCTTGTAATAGCTGCCAATCTTCAGAGGTTGCCTCTGCTTCCCCATCTGTGTGCTGTTTTTTTGTCATCTCTCCTCCTACACGAACACCTCCCCACTCTGTCTTAGCATTTGCTTCTGTAAACTAAGGACCTGAGTGGGGTGACATTACCTCTGGACATTATTGGCACATTCTTGAAAACACCAGGGTGTGGCTCAATTATCACAGGCAGCTGGAACACCAGCTTGGATGCTTGTAAGTAAAGTTTGAATTAGGGAAACAAGGAAATGGGGTGAGAAGCGTTTCTGCCTGGCTGCAGCTACTTTTCCCAAGCACAGGTAGCAACCCCAACTTCACTCCCTCACAAAGACATTATTCCCACCAGATATAAAGATACATGGAGTGTGGATCAGCCAGATCATCTAGCGACATTTCAGCCTTGACCAAGTTGCATACATACCACATTGATTATTTCTTCTTCCTGTTACTCTGTTCAAATAAATGTCATTCTGTTGAATATGCCTATGAAGAACTCTGCAGAAATACTGCTTGCAAGTGAACTCAAGCTTCTACCATATTGTAATGTGACAGTCCAGTATAATGAGCTGCCTCCACAATCGACGTACATATTTTTAACAGTAGCAATTAAAAGCTGTAGTACTAGAATAGTGTTTATTAACTACTACAATCCAACTAGAGTTTACCAGATTTTTTGCTCATCTTTTTAGTATGTTGTTTGATTAGATAATTAAGTGATGTTATGAGATCTTTAAGTTGATAGTAGTACAGTTTCAAGAGAATTGATTTCTTAACTCATGGAAAGTGCTACAGACTATTTATTGGCATTTAATTTGATAGGTATATGGTTATTTCTGAATACATGTCATTAAGTTTAAACTTTTTTTCTATTCTTCATCAGACTTCTTTCCAGGTGGATTATTTTTGGCTTTTCAATTTTTATCTCACCAGGTAGGAAATTGCAATATATGTTCAAATGCAATTTTTGGTTCCATTACCAATTCTTTTAAAGGAAAAATGTTCTCAAATGGTACTTAAATATATTATTAATGTATTTAATACATTAATCACTTATCACTTTTTATAAAGTAAGTGAAGTAAGGGTTTCAAGAATTTATTTTTTAAAAAAACATTCTGTGAACTTAGGGGTACTTTTAAGGCATACATTTAAGTTTGGTACATGAAAATTAGGGTTAAGGGATTATTCAACAATTGTGTAAAATAACTTTTGCTGGAATTATATAATGCTTTTATGTCTGTTAAAATGTAGCTCAATCATCTTTATGCACTTGATAATGAAAATCTATTTAACTGTATAAAGCAAGATTAGTGGAAGAGAAGAGAAAAATCTGGTTAATTACTTCTACACTGAAACAATAACCACACAGTAAAATTATCCCTATAATTTACGATTTCCAAGTCAATGTATATAACGACTTGAATTTGATTAATCAGCATTTTTTTCATTTTTTATTCTCAGCTTTATAATGTTAATTCGATGGTTTGAAATGTAGAAGCTTAAGATTTCTTTTTTAATAAGATAGAGATTACTCAGGATCAAGTAATTTATTTAGCTGCACCATTATCTCTGCAAGAAATAATGGACATTATTAAATCAATATAGTTAGGTAAGGCACCAAATCCAGATGGCTTCCTTATAGATTAGTGTAAGGTATTTATTGACCTTCTCTCTCCTATGCTATTGGAGGTTTAGTGTTATGCTTTTTTGTACAAAACTTTTCTCTCTTCCTTTAGCAATATGTCTGTAACTAAGTGGGTAAAGTTGTCCTGCACAGCATGTCAGTTATTGCCCAATTTCTGTGTTAAGTGTAGATGCTAAACTACATTACCTTCAATACTTCATCCTGCCCAATCTGGTTTTATAAAAGCTTAGATAATATTAGACCCTTAGTGGTTATGCTTGATACAATCAGATAAATTAGATTCACTGTGGCTGGAGACAGAGAAGGCCTTCAGTATGAAGCAGTTTAAATTTTGGAACATATCTTGGCTAAATATGCTTTTCTTCTCAATTTTGTTGTTTGGATTAAAATGTGATGCTCTAATCAATTAATCAGGGTTATCATAAATTGAATTATTTTTTGCCCATAAGGATGTTACTGGAACTTATCAAGGATGCCCATTTTCACCTCTTATTTTTTCATTAGACTCTGAAACATTTGGAGCAACATATGGATGTTACTGGGAAGGAAACTTAAATACATTCCTAATTCTCATAAGACATTGGTACTATGGAATAATCTCAGCCTGAAAATTACTAATAAATTGGAGTTCCTGAGCAAAAAGCAGCAGTACATTTTTTGATTAGCTTATTGTCAAACAATCTTTTAAAACGTTCGATGTGTTGCAAAAATAATTCGGATAACCTAAAATAGTTGAATGAAACTGTATTCAAGTGAAACATCTCTTGCTCTTATAATTTGGATTGAACACATTAACAGTGTCTGAAACTCCTGAATTATTAATACTTTTGGGAAAAGTTTGGAAGTTTCCAAATCTACAGTTTATTTTTATAAAGTACTATCAGGATAAATATGGGAAACATTTAAGGAACTTGGAATGATAGAATATCTTCTGTTGACAAATCAGTGGGTTCAAGTTTAAATGAATATTGAATTAGTATTTTATTATTTTAAGTTGCAATAAATCAATGAAAGATTCTTTTCATGCTTACTGACACCTGCCCAAAAGAATGTGTAGGAAGATTTTATTTCAACTTCTTGATTTTTTTTAAAAAATAATTTATTCTATATTTGAAAAGACAATAAAAATGGATACAGCAAGTATAGTCCTCATAAAATTAGTTTGGGCTATCTCAAGGATGTTTTTCTCAGCATAGAGCCCCACCTGAGCTCCATACAATATTTGAACCAGCATTTGAGTTTGGAACAATTTCAAAGCAGCTGGAACTAGTTCACTTCCTTTAGTAAAGAAGAATCATTTGATATAAATCAGTGTGCTATAAATTAGAAATAAAAATAAGAGAATAATTATAATAATTTTTTAAACTTGTATGCTGCCTGACTCTCAACAACTCTAGGCAGCTCATAACAATCAAACAAATAAATTACAATAACATCAACAAAACGTAAAATATAGAGAAAAAAATTACAATAATTTCTAATTCAAGAATTCTATCCATCTTTAGTGAATTAGATGAAACCTTAGATATTAAATCCTTGTGTTAAAAGAAACTCACACTTCAGATGTGGTGCAAATCCTTATGTAGAATTATAATTTAGAAATGATTTCCAAATTAATCTGAATTCAGTATCAGGTTTGTTTTTCAAATACAAAGTTATTTTTGACATTGGTGCATACTCCCACAACTTAATTAGCCATTCTTTTATAGAAGGAATTATATGTAATTTCCAGAAAGAAGCATAAATTGTTCTGGCAGCTGTTACCATGTTCAAAACTAACAGTATATACTTTGTGGGAAAATAAGCTTTGGTCATGTTTAACAGAAACATGACTGTTTGGAAAGAGAATCGAACTTTTAGAATTTGTTTCATTCAATAACAGATCATCTTCCAGAACTGTTGGGCTTTACACCATGGCTAAAAAATATGAAGAAAATAGGGTTTAAGCTTCTATGGAATATTATGGAGGAAACTGAGTGATATACTAGATTTAAAATATACCCCCAAATATATTTAAGTTGTGCTTTTTAAAAACCATATTTTAAACCATATTTTAGTTTGTATCACTATTTGCCATTTTAAAGTCCATATTTAGATTGGGCATGTACTGTATGCCATGATTTCTTGGCATTGTGCTACTCATAATTGTTGGATAGAAAACATGCAACTGTTAAGTACTGTAATCTAGCTTTTGAAATAAATTTCTGCAAAATCACATCAATTATTTTCCTCAAGCAGAGAAGCAGTCAGGAAAGAACAGCATATGCAGAACTGACCTATATGTTTTACTGCTTTTTTAAAAAAATTCATTAATGAAATACAAAAACAAAGAAAAATAATACACAAAATTATAAAAGAAGAAAACAGCTAAAAAAGAAAAAGAAACAAAACTTACAGGGTATATATTCACAAATATATGTACATTTATAACATTGAACAATAAACTCTTCAATAAATAAGCCATAATTTGTTACAGTCTTCATAGCTAATCTATATCAATCAATTCTGCAGACTGTTGAATAGTTGGAGCCATATTTTGTCTTTCCAATGCTGACAAAAAAAAATCTTTTGGCTATAAATAAGGTACCAAAAATCTATTTTCTTTGTCCAGATGTCAACTCCCATGTGGCAGATGCTTTACTGTTTATGAAGCTCTCCAAATACACTGCTTCTTTGCTGATACACTACCAGGAAGAACCATATGACTTACCCAGTCTTCATTTACTGGCATTCATCTTTCCAAGGATCCACTGAAAATGAAAAACCCAAATTCTTTCACATCTGTATGTCTGTCCTAACTGATAGTTATTAGTATTCAGTGACTGCTCTCTGGTGAGCTTTTTTGGGGGGATGTCCTTATCTTGGTTGTCATTTCAGCTTTGTCTTTGTCTCGGTTGTTGTTGCTTTCCCTCCAGGATTAAAATTCTTGTTTTGCACAGCCCATATTACCAATTACTTCCTTTCTCTAACATTTCCAGAGAAAAAGAAACATTGGCCCCCATGGGCCCAATCTGCTCTTAAATCTGTGTCAGGCACTGAAGGAGATAGAAAATTAGTTAAATCCTGCAAGAGAAATAATTAAAGCTCAAAGTAGGAGAAATAGCTGAATAAAAATAGAGCACTTTATTTTAATTGTCCAATTTAATTAATTCATTTGCTGTTCACAGTAGCAACACTGATCATAATGAATGAATTTGATATTAATATGGATGTCATATGTACTTCCATAGGAATCCCAGTGTATTTCAGCATTAGCTTAAATGTACCATTAAAAACCCCATAAAAAAGAAGACTGAATGGTGCATCTGAGTTTACTTTAAAATCTTTTTTGCTATTATAAAATATTTATGGCTTAGAGAGAGAAGAGTGTTTTGCAATTGCTAATGAGGCATAAAATGTATCTATTTACAAATTGAACTATGTAAATTGGCTACTTTTTATAATTTTATAATCTAAATTTAAGAGAATTAGTTAGAAGGTAACATCTAAGCAATCAACATTTCTTGAAAAGAGTATTGAAATACATGAAGACTTATAAAGTGTGGTCATCTTTTTTGAGGAGAGGGTTCATGGGCTGCAGGGTATTTTAACAGCAATACTCTTTCTTTTCTCCAATCAATTCCAAAATAAAACTATAAGATAAAAATATACATTTGCTGACTAGTTTTCTGGAGTGATGACAAATCTTAATTTTGTCAAAGAAAATAATTCAGATTGTCAAACATAAACTAAGGTCAAATCTACACTAATCTAATGGAGCACATGTATATGACTTTATATAGTCATACTAGATTTTATAAAATCACTGTAATTTTGTAATCCTTTCTTAATAAATTACATCTGCCCGCCCCATCAGGTCTGGCAGAGAAGGCATGCTGCAGGTCCCATCTGTCAGGGAATTACATTTGGCGGGTCCCAGGAGGCGGGCCTCTGTGGTGGTGCCCACCTAGTGGAATCTTCTCCCCTCAGAAGTAAGATTACCTCCATTCTTCTCAACATTCTGCAAGTCCCTCAAGACCTGGCTATGTTATCAGGCCTGGGGGGATTTTGTGGTGGCTCCCTTATTGTGGTTAATATCATCCTCTCTGTTTTGTGTGCTTTTTATAGTTTTTGTTAATTGTGACTGTTTTATTTATTTATTGTTTTTAATTAAGTGCTGTATGCCACCCAGAGTCACTTTTATGAGATGGGTGACTATATAAATATGATAAATAAATAAATAAATAAATAAATAAATAAATAAAATCTATACATGATGGCATCAGATGATGCAAACAATCAAATGCAAGTGGTCCTTGTTATGCATAAGCACTGCAGTCTAGCAAAAAAAACAAAAACAAACTGCTAATGAAACTACAAATAATAAGATCTTCAATGTAGGGAATTCAGGGGTTAGATTCCATAGCCTATATCTTCCTCCTCCTCCTCCCAGAAGTTCTTCTATCTTCTTCCCACAGCAGTCACCCATGCAGTGTATCTGCATTTGTTTCTTTTCATTCAGTCATAGTGGATCTCACTGAGTCAGCTAGGTTGCACATGGCTTCCCTACAGCAGCATCATACGTTAATTTTTTTTGGCTGAACATGGATTTGAATCACTCCTGTTTCAACATCTTAACCACTTTCCTACACTATATCTTAGAGTCACTGAGAATACAATAACTTCCCAATCTAATCTACAGCCTTAGGATTCCCTGGTCATGTCCCATCCAAATATTTACCAGGCCTGACCCTACTTAACCTCCAAGTCATGTCAAGGCTATCCAACTAGGGGAGCCTTTCCCAAGCTAGTGCTCGCTAGATGCTTTCAGAAAGAAAAACTCTTGGTCATGTTATCTAGGAATTCAAGTAGGCTAAACTGATTATAGAACCAAGTTGGGGAAGACTGGTTTAACATTTAGCAGAATTCTGGGAACTATTGTCCAAACAAATGGAAAGGTACTAGGTTGAAGAAGCAATGCTTGTTTTTATCCATTCAAATAGGAGGAGGCTTCCAGTTTTTAATGATCCCCCTACCTACTGTACTACTCTGTTTCCTCCAGGTGGCATCTCAAAAGCTTGAAGCACCTTTAGATGTTGGCTGCAGTAGATCAGAGGGACTGGCAAAAGTAGTCACCTCTGAATACAGTGGTACCTGTCAGGCCTAGCCCAAGGAACTCCTGGAGACCGTGTAGGTTCAACCAGCAAGGTTTATTAGCTAGCGCTTATTTACAGAATCTTTTCAGACTGACCAGTAGTTCCCAGGCACAACTCTCTACTATCTTCTGGAATGTTTAGGGATGCGCCAGCTTTCTCCGCTTATCTCCAGAACGTTGCTGTGGAGACGAGAGCACTGTCTTCACCCCCCTTCCTCCATTCCAGTCCATCACATCACCTCAGTTTACAAACTTAATTCGTTCCGTGACTCTGGTCGCACCCTGAATTGGTCGCAACCCGAAGGAAATTTCCCCATAAGGTTCAATGTAATTACCGTTAATCCGGTCTGACGTGGAGGACAGGGAGGTGGCTATTGCTTGGAGGGAGAGTCCTCCTCCCTATGACCACGTGTCAGGGGCGGAAAATGGCCACGGACCATGTGTCAGGGGCAGAAAAATGGCCACGGACCACGTGTCAGGGGTGGAAAAATGGCCACGGACCACGTGTCAGGGGCGGAAAATGGCCGCGGATCCGGTTCGTAACCCGAGGTGGAGTTCGCAAACTGAGGTAATTTTTTGCGGCCGGAGCTGGTCGTAACCCGAAAAGTTCGTTAACAGAGGTGTTCGTAACCCGAGGTACCACTGTATATGTAATTTTCCTTATATTTACCTATATATGGGAGGGGGAATTAAATCCCTTTTCACCACAAAAAACTGAACATGTTCTAATAACATGAAACAAAGTTGTACTTTACAAGATTTCCAAACAGAATTTCTAAGAGAAAATTAACTTAGAAGATCAATACAGATAGATTACTTTGGACAGAAAACATGGATTTATGTTAGTTCTCACACTGCTTACAGGAATGTTCATTATCTTCTTTGACTGAATTTTTTTAACAAAGTGTTTTGATGTCTATTTTTATGCAGAACAGAGAGAGCAGCTGGATTCTGGAATCAGAGTTCCTCCAACTTCCTGGATTAATTTTGCATTGATCAGTCCAGATAATGGACTGGGAGTACTTTCTGACCTTTACCAGAGGAGAAAAGGAAGAATACTCTGCCAGAAAATGTTTTCTTGTCTGTGTTCTTTTATTTTAAGTTGCAGATAAGAAGAAAGATAAGGAAAGGAAGAAATGGAACTGATCCTCCCCCAGTACACACAAGAAATTTGAACACAGGAAAAATATATCATTTCTGTGCATGACCCTGATCAAAGATTTTCAGTTTTATGTCTTAATCCAGCAGCATTTTTTCCAAGGCTGGGTTGGACTTCCCTGGCTTGTAGGATTTTACCTGATATGATGTTTTCAGTGAAGGGGTTGCTTAAAATCAGAGCACTCGTCATTCAAAAACCACAGGAGCACCACTGTGATCAATACTAGTCTAGAGTTTAGTAGGCTCAAAACAAGCTATCAAGCAAGATATAACAGAGTGTACAAACAACCACCAGAGGATCAATGTATATCCCTTCCATTGTAGCATAAAGACTACAGTTAGGAACACCATCTGGAAGAAATTTTAATCCCCTAGTAAATTAGGCTGAGATGTCTAGATTTTGGGAAAATGTTAGAAGCCCCAAAGGTAACTTTGAGATTTAATATTTGAATTTCATTGAGGGGGAGGGAAAAAAAAGACACATGTCCATGCATTGGGAACACTGTAGGAAAAAATAAATTTTTGTAGACCCAAAGTGATAAATTACATTCCATACAGCAATTTTTGCCTGACATTTTCTGTTTCTTCCCTCCCTCCCCCATTCCACCCCTATACAGTTGGGGAAGCTATAGAATAAATTACCCACTCTACTGAACAATAGGAGGTGTTGGAATTCAAATTAGGAAGTTGTGAAGAACTGCAGGGGCTTCAATAGGAAGCTGAGAGTTGTGTGAAAATTATAAACCTCCATCCTTGCATACTTGGGTGCTACATTGTAATATAAGCACAAAATGGCCAGAATGTGAATCACAATGTTGCAATGTATGTTTTGTCATTTGCCCTTCTTTGCCCCCCACCCCTGCAATGGACACCTATGAGGAACTGATGGATTACTCACACATTAAATCAAAACAAAACTACATCTGTTATCTTCAGTGAAATACTATCCTTGTGCTCCAGAATGTATGGATACATTTATCACTAATAAAGAAACAGAAAATTTGGAGTGGATAGATTGATCTTCACGGTGCTCTGTTCTTACCAGAATATGATCAATTATATTCCCCATCTCCAGACAGCAAACCCAGTTTATCATTTGAAAGGCTTCTCTCAGGTCCAAAGACTCATGAACTTGGCAAAGCATTGCTCTCATCAGCAGGCTTATAACATGCTGGGGATATAAAAATAAATACAAGAATCTAATAGAAGTAAGTATAATGCCATGAATAAAAAAGAGGTATTGATTATTCTCAACTCAAACACTGGGCTTTATGACTAACTTCAGAATGCCTTTTCATCTGAGTTGTCAATACTTGGTTTGAAAGATTTACTCACTTGAGCTTTTCATCCTCAAAGGAAGGCACAAGTGTTATGTAAATAATTCAGGATTTTGTTGAATTTCTTTAAGGTGGGAAGGTAATGCAGTGTTTTCAACCAAGATGCTTTGGCTTTAAGGATGGGGAACCCTGCTGTCAATAGTGAGTCTATATTGATTTTATAGAATATGTATGCTGGGACTATATTTTAAGCATGCCTCCAATAATTTAGTTAATGTGCACAGGTCTAGAAGTTGTTCAATATCAAAGCAAAATCTCCACCACTATAAGGTGTTAAACTGTCTTGCAATATTGTTGGATCATAATAATGGCACCTGATCATGCTGCTGATTAGATTGAAGTGGAAATCCTCAAAGCAAGAAGACTACTTTGTACAGCTCATATCTCCTTTTGAATTCTCCAAGGGTTAGGGTCTACTTAAGTACTACGTAACAGCACCCGATGAAGCAACAATTTATTGAGGATCATGGCATCTAATTTGATTTTATTGTCCTCAGGAAATCAATTCTGTTCTGAGATTGAGTTTCATTCAGGAAGCTCACTATATAGGAAAAGAAGATATAGAGGTATCAGGGCAACCAAGAAGAATAAAATCCATTTTGCGAAGCATCTGTGGATTTTTTCCTTCTAAATAATTATATTTATAAAACTATTCTTTACAAATAAAAACACTTCAAGTCTATTTCACCTATATCCTGAGCAGAGTCAAACTTGTCATCAAACAATACTTTTAAAAATACTAATATCTTATCATTTTCTTATTTGTACATTCCCACTCCCAACCAAAGAAAAATAGTTTATATTGTATTTATTAAAGTTTGTATTAAGAGTATTGGTATCCAACTATTTTAGTCTAAATCAATTTAATATTTTCTTTAACAACTTTTAAAATCTATTTTCTTTAGAATTTCTTTTTGGACCAGTTGCTTTTTCAAACAACAATAACATAAAAAATTCCTTCACTTTAATTTGCTTAATTGTCCTTAATCATCTGCTGATATAACACCAATCTGTTTACAGTGCTTGGGTCACTATTAAACTCTATTTTGGGGAAATTGCCTTAGGAGAAAACTTTGCATTTGTCCTTATGCCTATCTCACTCATACATTTTCTAACTCTATGGTAGATTTCTCAACCTAATGCCCATAAATATATTGATCTACAAAAGGTGTAGTCTCAATGGATCTGTAAAACAGATTGGGGAAGGTTAATCCAGGCTAGTGTAGATAGTGTATCACTGCAGACACATTAACAAATGTATAAGGTACCCTTGTGTTGTCACTAATACTATGTTGGCCTGGGCTATCAATGCACATGTACTTTTGGATGAAAATGATGCTATGTTCTTGGCTATGAATCTGAATTATTTTCAGTGAAAGTTGCAAAGACTGTACAATTCAACAAGGAATGTGAATCTGAAAATGTACAGTACTGTGCAAAAGTTTTAGGCAGGTGTGAAAAAATGCTGTAAAGTAAGAATGCTTTCAAAAATATATATTGTAATTGTTTATCAATTTACAAACTGCAAAGTGAGTGAACAGAAGAGAAATCCAAATCAAATCAGTATTTGGTGTGACCACCCTTTGCCTTCAAAACGGCATCAATTCTTATATGTACACTTGCACATAGTTTTTGAAAGAACTCAGCAGGTAGGTTGTTCCAAACATCTTGGAGAACTAATCACAGATCTCCTGTGGATGTAGGCTGCCTCAAATCCTTCTGTCTCTTCATGTAATCCCAGACAGACTCAGTGATATTGAGATCAGGGCTCTGTGGGGGCCAAACCTTCCAGGACTCCTTGTTCTTCTTTACGCTGAAGATAGTTCTTAATGACATTGGCTGTATGTTTGGGGTCATTGTCCAGCTGCAGAATACATTTGCTGATGGTATGGCCTGATGGATAAGTATCTGCTTGTATTTCTCAGCATTGAGAACACTCTTGATCCTGACCAAATCTCCAACTCCATTTGCAGAAATGCAGCCCCAAACGTGCAAGGAACCTCCACCATGCTTCACTGTTGCCTGCAGGCATTCATTATTATACCGCTATCCAGCCCTTCAGCAAACAAACTGCCTCCTGCTATGGCCAAATATTTCAAATTTTGACTCATCAGTCCAGAGCCCCTGCTGCCATTTTTCTGCACCCCAGTTCCTATGTTTCCATGTTTGGTTGGGTCTCTTACCCTTGTTTCCACGTCAGAGGTATGGCTTTTTGGCCACAATTCTTCCATGAAGACCACTTCTGGCCGGACTTCTCTGGACAGTAGATGGGTGTACCTGGGTCCCACTGATTTCCCCCAGTTCTGTGCTGATGGCACTGCTGGACATTTTCCAATGTTGAAGGGAAGTAAGCATGATGTGTCTTTCATCTGCTGCATTCAGTTTCCTTGGCCAAGCACTGCATCTTCAGTCCTCAGTGTTGCCCGTTTCTTTGTGCTTCTTCAAAAGAGCTTGAATAGCACATCTTGAAACCCCAGGCTGCTTTGAAATTTTTGCCTGGGAGAGACCTTGCTGATGCAGTAGAACTATCTTGTGTCTTGTTGCTGCGCTCAGTCTTGCCATGGTGTTTGACCTATGACATGAAACTATCTTCCACAACCTCACCTTAGTAGCAAAGTTTGGCTGTTCCTCACCCAGTCTTAAGCCTCCTACACAGCTGTTTCTGTTTCAGTTAATGACTGTGTTTCAACCTACATATGAAATTGATGATCATTAGTAGCTGCTTGGTATAATTGGTTAATCATACACCTCACTCTAATCCTACAAGATCCCTGACTTTGTGCAAGTGTACAAAGTATGCAAGTGTAAGAACTGATGCTGTTTTGAAGGCAAAGGGTGGTCACACCAAATATTGATTTGATTTGGATTTATCTTCTGTTTGCTCACTTTGCATTTTGTAACTTGATAAACATAAACAAACAGTGAATGGAATAGGAATGGGATAATTAAGTATGCTTTGTAAAACATGAAGAGATAGGATCAAGAATGAATATGGATTGAATACAAAAATGAGTGACCATAGAAAAGAAGTACATTGTTTTTTGTCATACAGACAGAACAAGTGAGGATTAAATAGCAAAACAATTAAATAAAATTGTTTTTATTTATGTCTATTTAAGCGGTTTAAGTGGTTTTACAATATGTATTAATTGTTTGTTTTATTGTACGCCGCCCAGAGTCACCTTGTGTGAGATAGGCGATCATATAAATTTGATAGATAGATAGATAGATAGATAGATAGATAGATAGATAGATAGATAGATAGAACAATCATATGAAAGAAAAGTGAATGGATTGAGCGGATGGGGAAGACGGAGGGAGTCATGGTTGGATAAAGTTGAAGAAAGAGAGATAAGAAAGGAGAGAGATAAGTTTAAAGAACAAAAGGCGATATATAAAGTGATGTACGGACAAGGTGTAAGTAAGGATGATTTGCAAGGAGAGTATACAGAGAGAGGTACAGTGAGATGCTTGTATAAACTAGAATTTGCTGTATTTTCTTTTTCCTATTTCTTAATATCTTTGGCTTAATATTTCTTACACCTTTTCTGCACTCTGCATAATGTTGCACATTTGAAGGAAAAAAGAGAGAGAGAGCATTATGGTTGGATAAGTATGTTATCCATAAGTATTGAATTGGGGCACTGAAACTTTTTTTTAAGCTTAGTTGGGGTTATAGTTAATTTTTGAATCAATAAATGTTTATAGAGAGATAGAAAGTTTTGAGTGTTCTGCTTTTCACAAAAAAATTACAGGCTGACTGATGAGCTGATTAAGAAAGAAGAGGGGCACAATAATTTTTTATGAAGTTAAGAGTTCTGGTTATTATAACTCATGGCTTGGGGGTATAGGGAGTTGTTGAGCTCACAAGTAGATTATGCTCATCCAGAAATCTCTTTTGTTTGAACTGATACTACTGCAATCAGGGCCCTGAGGGCCCTGAGTAGTTAGTTCCTGGAATTTGCAGATCAGGAAAATTTGAAGATCTTTTTATGCTTTTTCCAGGTGAAACTGATAGACTTGCTTTTCCATTGGCATTTCATTTTCATTACTTTTAATGTTCACTGTTTTGTGTTAAATAATTCAATATTATTGATTTTCATGCTCATTGTTAGTATTTTGCATTTGGTTTTTATATTACTTTATCTTGCATTCGGGCCAGTAAGGATAAAAACAATAAATTAAAGGAACTTAAAATGAAATGTTTGCTGTCTTGTTTAAGAGCTTTACAAATTCCCACCATTTTCCATTTGTGAATTACCTTCTCTTCTGTGTCTCTCATTATTCATACCACCATGAACATTTGTCATTAATCGTTCTACACACAACACTTTTTTTCCATCCAAGTTCATTGCTAATGAATAATACATCTCTTTGCCATTTCACATTTTACAAGCTCTGTCTTACTCTCAAATAGTTCGGCTGACCTGAAAAGGAAGATAAATTATTTGCACTCTACTGGAATCAGAATAGAAGCAACTGAGCAGGGCTTAAAGACAAAACAAAAACAAAAAACTAGTAGAATGGAATAAATGAAAGGGTGGGCTTGAAATAGTGGAAAGTGTGGTGATTAAATCATACACAGAGGGAAGAAATGTAGAGTTAATTCACAAAGTAGGAGTGAAGAACTAAAACAGAACATAGGTAAACCCATACTAGATCTGAAATAAAAGAGAGCAATGGCTTTCATAGAGACAAGAGAAAGAACAAGCCATGTATGTATGTACGTGTATATATATATATTGTCTATGGTGGAGATTAGTCTTTAGTCTGTTTTAGAATGGCAGCTCTATAAACCTCTACAATTAAAATGATATGACCCAAGTGCTTGAGTGATCTGGATGGTCTTCTGAATCGGCTTGGAGAATTTCCCACTTTGTCTGTAAGCAAGATTGTTGAAGCTCTGCCTGATCTGTGGAATATGGAGATGGTCTGAACATTTGACATTATTGCTCCAAAGTGCTCCCTTCCCTCTAACAAAATACAGGTAGTACCCTGGTTAAGAATTCCAGGGTTACAGATGACCCATAGTTAAGAACAGAGCCTATTGTAGCAAAATTCAAGTTAAATACACAATGATTCCAGTTAAATACACAATGGTTCAAGTTCATTACACAATACTTCTTATACAGTATTATACAATAATTATTATACAATAATACTGTTCCAGCTTACATACAAATTCGACTTAAGGACAGACCTTGGGAATGGAACTTGTTCTTAAACTGGGGACTACCTGTACTCATTCAGCACTTTAGTTCATCTGATTGCTGAAACAATGAAGGAGATAAGTGTAGTGTAGAATGTGTAAATGAAGGAACCCTCATGATGAATTCAACCATTCATTTGGTGGAACCTTCTTTCAAGCCAATTTTAAATCCTGCTCAATGGCAGTGTATGCAGCAAAGAGAGCCTTTGTTCTGCATCTGTTGCATCTACACAGAACAGGGCAATGATGCTTTTCCATATCATCTGACACGTGAGGGAGAGGAGCCAGAATTTACAGAGGCTGGCTATGAATAATTTTCATTGGTTTTTTTGTTTTTTTTGCAGGCAAAATGGAAAGGATTTGGCTTGATTTGGAAACCAGTATTGGGGAAGGTCATAAGGAGATAACCTTGGTAAACTTGTTAGGTTCATATGAATTCTGTTCAGTTTGTAGATCTGGACAATACAGACAAGGTGTGTAGAGAGATAAGGGCCACCACCTGTTTGTTTCACACTTGCCTCTTGTATTAAATCAACCAGGTTGGGGCTAAATTTATGGATAAAGGAGATGATTAATGTCTCCTTGAGTATGAAATGTGTCCTTGCATGCTTTAAGGAAGTTGTTATGTCATTTAATGAAAAAGCCCTTCCTTGATTGAGTATATTTTTTCTATTTATAGGCATTTCTAATATTCCATCCTGGGCAAGTTGTTGAAAAAATAACACCCTCACAGCTCTGATTGCATCTGGCTGATTTTCTGATCCCACATCAAAATCAGGATTTTATGAGGGATATGGTACTGAGACAGTTTGAGTCACCATAGTAGATGAACTACTATGGGATGACCAAGATGGGAGTGCAATCCAGCAAGTTCTCTTGGACAGCTCAGTGGTTTTTGGTACTGTGAGTCATGGTATCCTTCTGGAATGTCTGGCTGTGTTGGGTCTTGGAAGGAATGTTTTGTAGTGATTCCAGGATGGTGCTGGACCCCTAGGTCTCTGACTGGTGGTGATCTGCAGAGTTTTATTTTGCCCCTTATATTATTCAACATCTACATAAAAATATTAGGGGAGGTCATGGTGATAACATTCTCCTCTATTGCTTCTTACCTTCTGATTCCAAAGAAGCAATTATCATCATTGAATGTTGCCACACCTTGATAATAGTTTGGATGAAGGAGAACAAACTAAAATTAAATTCAGACAAGACAGAAGTACTGCTGGTAAGGAAAAGTTGTATTATGGAATTGAGATGCAGCTGGATCTGGATAGAGATATATTCTCTCAGAAGAAGCAGGTTCACAATTTGGGAGTGCTCCTAAGTCCCCAGCTGTATCTGCAAATGTACCAAGGAGTGGATTGGTACAATTATGGCTAGTGCACCAACTGTGCCCTAGCCCATTTGCCTACCAAAAATGCACTGTACATGGGGCTATCTTTAAAAAGTGCATGGAATTAGCAATGAATGTAAAATGGAGCAGCTAGCAGCTAGCTGATTCAAGGTACATATTTTATATGATGACTGTGCTGCACTTACTGCCAATTGCCTTTTGTGTAGAATTCAAGGTACTGGCTGCTGAGAAGCAAATGGAAGGATATGAAGCAGAAGATGAAAGTTAGGAATTGGGGTTGACCCTTAAAGCTTTAGAATCTTGGGGATTTCAGGAACATGCCAACACTCAGAGGCAGCCTCACCCAGGCCCTTAGCCTACAAAAGTGTATGTGGGTGTGTAGGAGAAAAAGAGATAAGAAAACAGTAAGCAGACGAGGAAGTGGGAAGTGATGTCTGGAAATTGACAACTATTGCAGGCAGGCAAGAAGGCTATCAGTCAACTGCCAGGACCACAAGCTACAGTAAGCAGCAAATCATGGTGGGATTCCTGTCTGGAGCTTGGCTTGGGAGCTCAGCTGAAGTGCACCAAAGCAAGACTGCTTAGGAGCAGAGCCTGAGGCTTGGCCTGGAGCTTGGCCTGGAGCTTGGCAGCAACCAGAAAAGGAGCAACCACATTGAGGCAGCATCTCATCCCAACCCTTGCCAGAAGTTTTGGAGGAAGGCAAAAGTTTACAGACTTGGAGACTTTTGTTTGTTTTAAGGACTGAATATTAAAGATGTATTTACATGGCTACATCAACTTGCAAGGCCTTGGAGAGTGAAGTTAACCCTGGGGAGTCTTGGGGACTGACTAGCTGCAGAACTGCTTCTCTGGCTGTCAAACTGCCTGTCTCCTTAGAGTAGCCCCAGCTCCAGAAATTCATTGATCCAGTTCATAGGCAAGGGCCTTCTCCATGGCTTCCAGCTATGGAATGCACTCCCAAAGGAGATCCACTTGTCCCCCTTTGTCCCCAGTATTCAAGATGATGGTAAAAACTCTTATCTTCCTCTAAGCTTTTAACCATTAATTTATTCCAATGGTTCATTTTAATTTTGATTTTAACTGTGTTGATATTGTTTTAGCTGCTATTTTTTCTACCACTTTAAGCCATTTTAAGTGATGAAGAAACAGTAAGGCAGGGTAGAAGTTCATTAATAAATAAAATAAAAATGTGGGTATGTATTAATAAATAGATAGGCCATTGTCCCAGTTTAGAAGAAAGCTGGTAAGATTGGTTCAACTTTTGGCACATTAGCCTTTACAAATCAGCAGCCACCTATACACCAGGCACCTGTATGGAACATTGCAAACTTGCTAATTCAAGATAAGGTGCCAGCTGAGGAGCAAGCTGGCTTCAGGTTCAGAAACCAACCTTAGATCAATGCATTGTGCTGCATCACCTGGTGGAAAAGTATTGTAACCATCCACATGACATTCTTTTTCCTGCATTCATTGATTTGAAAGCTGTCTTTGATTCAATATCCAGAGGAAGGTAATGGAGTAAACTGGCAGCTATTACTATAGTTGATAACGACACTGCATGGAAATAACTACATGAGGTTAGATGTGCCATTTCTGCTTTTATCCCCATAAAAGAGGAAGGAGCTAAACAATGGTTCATAATTGCCCCTTTCCTCTTTAACTTTTACTTCAACTCCATTATTAACTGTCTGTTAATAATGGAGCTAATAATGGTGTTACTAAGAGAGAAAGTTCTATCCTCCAATGTTGGCCAATAAACCCATATTCATCTCCTCTGTGCCTGTGATGCAGTCATTTTATCCTTGACACAGGTCAGCCTTCAGGAGACCCTGCAAGCCCTAGCAGAGTTTGGTGGCAAAGAAAAATTGGATATAAATTATTCTGAAACAAAAGTCATCTTATTCACCGAGAGGCATGCTAACTGCCTTCACAACTAGAAAATAAATGATACCCACTTTGAACAAGTCAAGGACTTTAAATATCTTGGCGTTTGCTGCTTAGAAGAATATAACAAAATAATTCTACTTATAAGTATGAAACAAAAGAAATCATACCTCAAGCACAGAGGGTTTCTAATACCATAATTCGATTTGCTAACTGCAGTGGCAACAGCTTTGCAGCTAAATTATTCCAGGCCAGACTGCTGAGCTTTATGGAGCTCAGCTTTCTGCTTATAAAGGCAGAAAAGCATTGGAAGCCACACAGTCTGAGTTTTTACATGTTATGCTGCATTTTCCCACTGGGTACTTAAAGCTGTTCTTTGGTTGGAGCTTGGCCTTGCCTTTGCAAAGGCTCATATGAGATCCTGCTGACTAAAGTATTGGCTAAAATTAGTCTCTTTGGATGGTTCTTTGGCCCACTTAATCCCAGCCAATAACTTTAGTTCTTCCACTAAGAGAGCATAGCCTTGGACTTGATTTACTGTGCCCTATCAGCTTAATTTTTTTATGATGTCAGGGCCTCAGAGAGCCATCCTAGACATTAAACAGCAAGTCCTTAATCTGGCCCTGTAGAAAGAGAGGAGCGAAGCCCTTATTACTGCACTGGTAGTCTCTGTGGTAGACTTTTTATTACTTTTATAATATCCTCTGTGTCCTGCACAGAAGAGCATTTTCATTAGCCAGACTAAACTCCTTGCCATTAATGATCTTGGAAGTAAGGTCCAACAGCACATTGCCATTAGACCGCTTGTATCCTTCTTTAGATGGGGTGATTGAGACAGCTTTGCATGTTCAATTGACCTGATCTTTTTCTCAGCCACTGATTATGTGCTATCAAGTTGGCATTGACTCTTAATAACCACATAGATAGACTGTCTCTAGGATAATCTGTCCCCAATCTGGCCCTTAAACTTCCCCAACAGTACACCCATCATCTTTGTAATCATGTCTATTCACATTGTTGCTGGTTCTCCTCTTCTTCTCTTTCCTTCCAACTTACCCAGCACTATTGGGCTTCTCAAGAGAGCTGGGTCTTTGCATAAAGTGTCTGAATTATTGTAATTTAAGCCTGGTCATTTGTAACTCGAATGAGAACTCTGGATTAATTTGTTCTATGATCCATTTGTTTTTTTCTTGGCTATCCATGATAGCCTCAAGAATATTCTCAAAATATTCAAAAGCATCAGTATTCTTTCTATCCTGCTACTTCCAAATTCAGCTTCCACTTCCATACAGTGTCACAGGGAAAACAATTGCTTGCATGATTCTGAGCTTTGTAGGTATAGACATGCCATAGCATCTGAATATCTTTTCCAAGGCCTTTATTGCTATCCTACTAAGTGCTTGTCTGTGGCCTATTTCTTGACTGCTGGTCCTTTTACTGTTGATAGTTAAGCCTGAAAGACAAAAGCTATCTACCATTTCAATGTCTTCATTGTCAATTCTAAGGCTGGTTGCTGTGGCTGCTGTCATTAGTTTATATTTAATTTTAGCCCCATTTTTTCATTGTGCTCCTTGACTTTTATTACTAGAATTTGCAGATCCTTTGCATTTTCAGCTATCAGCATAGTGTTATTAGCATAGTGCAGGTTATTGACGTTTCTTACTCCAATTTAAAACCATGACCATCTTCTTCCAATCCAGTTTCCCTTAATATATATTCAGCATGTAAGTTAAATGAATAAGGAGAAAGTATGCAGCCTTGTCTCACTCCTTTACCAACTTGGAGCCAGTCTGTTTCCCTGTGTTCTGTCTGGACTGTGGTTTCCTAACCTGTATATTGGTTTTGCACAAGAACAGTGAGATGTTCTGGGATTCCCATTTTTCTAAGCACATTCCACAGCTTGACATGGTCAACATAATTGAATGTCTTTCTATAATGAAGCACATATTGACTTCTTTTTGGTATTCTTTGGCTTTCTCAATTATCTAGTATGCATCAATAATAATATATCTTGCTTCTCAGCATTTCCTAGAACCATGAAAAACATTTCCCTTTCCACGTACAGCTCTGATTTGAGTTGGATGATCCTAAGCATTATTTTGCTAGCATGTAAATTAAGGATACTGATTATCAGTTTGGTTTTATGATCAATTCAGTTTATTTCTTTTCCTTTTCTTGATCAAAAGAAGTTAAGCCAACTTCCATTACACCAAAGTCAGCAGCCACAAGGTAACACAACTCACTACTGCCATGTGGGAGGCCCTTGTTTGTTACAAAGACTAAGTAGGTAAAATTATGCTAGTCTAACTCTATACCCTTGTACTCCTCCCTTTCCAATCCTCTGTCTACCTGACTTCCATGATTTCATCAAGGAGAACTAAAGAGCTGAATGCATGTTCACTGGAAGATGAACATTACACTTGGTGTGATTGCTTATCCTATTTTATCAGGTTTTGCAATCATCTGGCATAAATGCTTCTTCAGGCCTCCTCTTTGAATATGTGAAAATCAGTGAGAAGAATGGGCAAGGCATAAGGAAATGGGGAGCTAGATCAGACATGTATATTAAGTAGAGTAAGCTTGAAAGTGTGCTCTAGAAGTCCATGTACTGTTCTGACAGTTCTGAACTTCATGTTTGTTTTATATTATAACTCTTTGTGCTCCTGAAAATTCTGCTATTCTAAGTATTTGTTTAGTCTAATTTGATGCAAATCACCTTCTGATTGTCACCTCCACAGAAGTTAAAGTCAGAAGCCAGCAGATATCCCACCAGGCATTAAGTTAAGACAGGATTTCCTTTCAGTTTAGTTGATAATTGCATATATTTAAGTTTTGCGGAACTGTACTGAGGTACATTGCAATGCTTTCAGTAGAATAGTTGCCAGGCAACTATAGAAAAATGTATTAAATATTGTGAATAGATTCTTCACTCCCACTCTTGTATTGATGGAGACTTACTGTTCTAAAAGGTAGTACTCTAAAATCTAGGAACTTTAAAATGCTGTTTAAAATGCAGGACTCAAATGAAAAATATTGCATGAAATTATATCGCTGAAGAACATTATCTGGATTCAAAATATTTCTGTCCGGATGCTGTAACTTGTACTATCACATTTGCACTTTCTTTTAAGAACTGTGTTCCTTTTCTTACCATTCTTTTTCCTTTAAGCTGGAAACATAAAACAAACAAATAAACAAACAAACAGTGAAAATATTATAGTATACTAATAATATTATCTTAAATATTACTAGTATTGATGGTGCTATCAATCATCCTAAGCATAATATTTATAATTTAAGTTAAAAACTCCATACTAAAGAAAGATGTGTAAAAAAAGCTTTCTCTGTTCAGGAAAATTGCAAACTTTTTAATGAAACCTTTAAAAAATCCATAAAACATATCAATTAGGGTTGTAAAGATTACCTCATTACAAACAAGGGCAATAAGCTGAACTATGGTGATACTGACCCACACATTCCTAGTCATAATTCCTCCTGGGTGGAGGCTCCATTCATCTCCATTATAGATGAAACAGGCAAGCATAAGACTGGGCTACTGCAGAGGGTGTTTAAATAAGGCAATTTACATAAGCTCACCTAAATTAGTAGTGGGAGTGCCCCATGGGTGGGGATGTGAAAAAAGTCAAGATGGTGGCTTCAAACATTCTGTTGCCACTACTGATGTGACCCCCCCCCCCCCCATGGACACCTCTGCAACTGATTCCAGCGGTAATTAGTGAAAAACAGCCTTCATTTGTACCTGATGATGTACTAATACCAATACAATCACAAGTGATGTACACATGCAAGTGTACATTCCTGTAGGCCGCATGTTTTGCTACCATGAGCAGCTTTAAGGTCTATACTATTTTTATTTGTTGTTATTTATTTATATCCTACTGCAATCCAATTAAGGACTCTCAGCCCTTCACAAATATAGAAATATACAATTAAAATGTTCATGGCAAAAACTAAAAATAAAATATATTGGAAGAACAAGAAGAAAATGAAAATACATGACATCGGTCTCCAAATGCCCTGTGAAATATCTTTGTTTTAAGCTGTTTGCAGATGGCAGTTAGGGAGGGAAACAATCTTTCAACAGAGAATTCTATTAATCTACATGAATCTCAGTTTATATTGTTACACACGGAGCTCCCAGGTTCGGCTTATGGTCACTCACTCACACACCCACAGCCTGTTGAGGCACACGGATCTTGTCAGTCCCCCTTGCTTTCTACCTGGGTTTTCCAAATAGGTGTGGCTAGAGCAGACAAGACACAGCCCTGGACAACAGCCAGGAAATAATTAGGGACACACACAAATCACTTCCCACTGAACACTGAGGCACAAGAGGTTCTTTGTAATACACGGAGACCCAGTGAATATGAAGTAACAGCAAAACTTTACTGGTTGCAAGGTACATTTGCTCTTTCTCATACACACACACACATGCTCTTCCACACTTACCCACCTCCTTCCCAACTAGGCTGCCAGGCACTAGCTAGAGGAATGGAAGCCGCCAAGTCTGGATCCAAAAATGACTCAGATGACTCAAGGACTCAGAGGACTCAGAGTGGGTGGGTTTTGAGACCCCTTTTATTTCCAAAAGTCTTTGCTTGGTTGATTCACAAGTCTGGCAACTGTTGATGGGATTGGGGTGGGGTTTTCCATGTGCTCAGGCCCAACTTCTTTTGTCTGGTTCAGGTCACAGTTTTCCTTTGTTTTCTTAACGACTTGCTTCCTTCTTAACTACCTCCCCGAAGGGATTTCATAAACAAGATTCCTGGCTTTTTGTCCTCTCTGCTTATACGCCTGTTCCATCTTTAGGTTATGGCAGCTTCAGCCTAGTCTCACAATATGACATAAATTAGTTTTGCGTGGGGGGGAGGGGATGTACAGAGTAAGGGAAATGAGCTTGACAGAAATAAGTGACCTATAAGATTCTGTTCTTATAGCTCATCTCAATAAAGAATAGTTCTAGTCTTCCAGTGGAATTGATTTTCTGGTCTGGTCTACCTAGTGGGGCTGACCAGGAGACAGTACTGGATGCACTTGGACCACAGATGGTTTGTGTGTGTGTACATGCCTTTGAGTCAGTGTTGACCTTTGCCAACTGCCTGGACTAGTCTTTGCAGTTTTCTTGGCAAGATTTCAGAAGTGGTTTGTCATTGCTTCCTTCTTAGGGTTGAGAGAAAGTGACTGGCCCAAGGTCACCAGGCTGGTTTGGTGCCTATGGTGGGACTAGAACTCCTGGTTTCCTGGTTTCTAGCCTGGGGCCTTAACCAAACAGATGGTTTCCCCTTCCCCAAATATCCATCACTCACCCTTGACTGTGAACCTAGCTGTTCTTCCCCTTGTGAAAGAGCTGGCTCCCTCTTTCCCTGCATCTGGCTTAACTACTCTGCCAGTCCCTAGCTGGAAGTGTGAATCTAGACAAGTACTCCCAGTTGCACACTACCCTCTTTCTGCTGCAAGGCCAGCAGGGTTTGCTTTAATGCTGCACCATGCATTGTTACCTGGCACCAGGGAAGACTGGAGAACATGGGCAAAGTGGTACATAAGGAGAGAGTGAGAAAACCAAAAGAAACTGCATATGCCACCCCAACAGCTATGACGAATTCTTGATCCAAACTCCAAACTATGAGCTCCTCTTCCTCTTTTGGTTAATAAACGAATACAACTGGCAGAACATGCAGGACTGGGCAAAACTGTATCTGTAACTGGTATTTTGAATGCTTATAAAACTCTAGAATTATATCCTTCTATGTATTAACCAAAAGCTGATATAGTTTTCAAGACAAGTTGGTGTGTGTTTTACAAATCACTGTTGAAAGGAAGGCTGAGGCTCTTAAGAGAATAAACTTTCAGCACTGTTGGGATAAACGTAAGTAAGGCAATTACACCATTTCAATCTAGCTGCCGTCAATGATGTTTTAAACTAAAGCAATTTGAGTTTATATTTCCTATTGTCTGTCTTGTGTTCTGCAAATAATAGTGGCAGGAAGTCAATTTTAACTTGTGAGTTTGAAAACAGCAATTGTAAAGTAATGACTGATTCTTGTATTACTTTAGCGGCAAGTTTGTTTCTTCCACACTAGACCACAACTTTGTTAGTGAATTTCATATAGGAGCACTGCAGACATGGGAAATCATTCCATCCATCCATCCATCCATCCATCCATCCATCCATCCATCCATCCATCCATCCATCCATCCTCTAGGTCCCTTATTCATGTTATCTATCTATCTATCTATCTATCTATCTATCTATCTATCTACCTACCTACCTACCTACCTACCTACCTACCTACCTACCTACCTACCTTTCCTTCCCCCCCAATAATGTAAATTTTCTGCACAGATTACTGTTTCACAAATGACTCACAATTAATTATAAAAATGTAATTAAAATGACCTCCTCAATAAAATAAAAATATTAAAAGCAAAGGATCATAACAAAAAATAAATTGGGCTAAAATTGGCCCAGAGAAAGCTTATAATTGGCATAGATAGTCAGAAAACAATCCAATTTTGGCTTCCAAAATGAGAAGTTAAAATAATAAGTGGTTCTAAAATCATTAACTGATTGATTCCTACCAAGCGCTCTTGAGATTAGGACTCAATAACTGCGTTATTATTACTCTAGAGTCCAACACCACTGTCCAGTGGTCTTATGGAAAAGAGACTCAACTTTCATGGAATAGAAAGCTAGAACTGAAATTCTGTTGCTATAATATGCATGTCATAACATGGATGCTATCAAAAAAGCCCTATATGGTTCAGGGCCTGGGTAGCTACTGATTTTCCCAGATAGATTCTTCCAGCCCTATCCAGTCCACCAGGGACAGTTACTAAATCTCTTCTTATCATGCAGTGTCACAGGAGGACTGAACCATAGCATTTTCTATTGGGGATCCTCTCCAGAACAGTTTGTGCCCTGAGATAAGGGTACCCCTACTCTTCTTGTCTCCTAAAGGTTTCTGAAAACCGTTGATTGTGTACAGTCCTTGACACAAGAATAGTTGGACTTATTGTCTCCCATTTGCAGTTAGATTATATTTATTTAATATCATTATATGTTATTTTGTTATCATGTTTTACACTTGTACATGCCCAGAGTCTCTTGGGACTGAGGTAGTCACTACAACTTATGAATAAATAAATAAAATTCTGACCTGATCTTTTAACTTGGTTATCCTGATATTCTTAGCTTTGCTTATCAAGGAGATTACAAGATGCCTAGGACTAAAAGTTTGCTTTATTTTTATATCCAAAATCAGAGAAAATGCATTTATACTATGGCTTTCAGAAACAATATAGGCTGCACATTACTATTTAAGAAAATACCTTCCCTACCTTTTTAATAGACTAATTAATAAGTATATTAATAAAATAGTAATTAATATTATTGTATCACAGTCAAATATTCCAGCCAAAAAAACCCATACATAACCTAGCACTGTTATCTCCAATATTGGTGGTTACATCCAGTGTCTGTACATCTCAAATATACCATTTTTGACCATGGAAGAATCATAATATCCATTGCTAAGTAAAACTATCTTTCCATTAATATACTGAATTATTTTAAAGGACTAACAACATTCACTTAAAGGGCTACAAAAAGGACTAAATAAATGCCAGGATGGGATGAAGAGAGGGCAGGGATGAACAATGTTTTATTGGCTTAGAGCTGAGACTCACTTCCCTGAGCAACTGGTGAATCCCCAAAATCTTTCCTCTGATGTGTGATATTACTGGAAAGGGTGAAGCAAGCTTTTTGAGCTTGGGTGGTGGTCTTAACTTAAGAGTTGAAAAAGGAACTGGAAGACTCTAGAGAACAAAGTGATCTCCTTTCCCTTTAAATCCTCCACCCCCAAAATACCTTAAATTTGACAACAAAATGGCCAGATTTCAGTGGCATGACCTGAAGTGTGTGTGTGTGTGTGATTTTTGGAGAAAACACTCACTCCCATTTCCACCCTTATTTAAAAAAAAATGTAGATGAAAATCAGCCATTTTGCAACCCAATTTTTTCCTACCCTCCGGTGCCATGGAACGCAAACAAGGTCAGATGCAAAAGAACACATCTTGCAAAAACTTAACACTTCTATTTAAAAGAAGTCAGAGTTGCAGGGCAGGAACTTGGGTAGGCATTACGTATATGTGTCTGCCTGGGATTCCAGCCTGGGGTTCTCTGGCAGGCAATTTCTCAGAAAAGACAGATATTCCCTCAGCAGCTGAAATAAACCATTCACCTTGTAATGCCTTATGGGCCCAGAGTTGCATGAATATATGTTGCTGTTTTTAATTTGTGAGAAAATATTCATTGACCATTCAAGAAACTTTAGGGGTGTATGCGATTGTACTCAAATCCTGGCATGAAAATGTATCACTTATGGCAGAAATAAATCGTGTGCAAATGCATATCAAAACTGATCACACTTGTCATTAAATTGGTATTTAAAATGTGAACAGTTCGAGTGAGAGTTCCAAATATTGTCCCACCGGGGTAACTTTTGGTCTATGGTTGGCTTTTCATGTATTTTGGTTGGGGGAATTAAATTGTCTGATAGAATAAAATGACTGTCCTATATCATCTAGCCTGACTTTAGGAGTATCACCTTATAATGCCTAAAACTATTAGATGTTCTTTTAATAGCAATTAAATACTTAATGACAGAGGGTCAAATGTGAATCCTAAAGCAGTGAGACCATCCCCACTTTTCAGCTTAGTCATAAACTTTTAAACATGAATGTACCTTAATTATGTACCATTGTGATATGTTGCCTTTGGGCTGCAAATTTTAATGTTTTGTCAGTTCATTGCTTTCAAGTTTTGTAACAATTAATCTGCCCATATTTTCCTACATACAAGTCTCGTTACATTTTGTTCCCAGTCTTGTCCTCATAAAAGTACAATACAGTGAGTAGTTAACTAGCACTTTAATATTAACTGATACTAGGCTGTCAGTTCAAGAATCTCCATAAATCTAGAAGAATAATGAAAAAAGGATCAGTGTTGTAGTCTGTGAGGAGATACATTTAAAAAGTATGGATGCTTGGAACATACCAGTAGGAAGGAGGGTTCTGAAACATAACTGAGGATGCTTTTCAAATTCTTCTCTAAATCCCAACCTACGTTTTGGAGTCCTGAATTCTGTAATCACTTTCCTAAATTGGAACTGATTAATTTGTTGTAGTAGTTTCAGTTACTGAATTCTACATGGTACTGTTTTACAGCTTGTTATAGTTTTCCTTTGTTCCTTTGGTATTTTCCTAGGGTCAAACTGAAAGAACAAAATGGATCCCAAGGGGAAACCAGGCAATACCTAAATCTAAGAAACTATTTGCAGGTGAAAGCATTTCCCACTAGGGCACTAGACTGGCCATTCAAATTACCTCTGTGGGTTCCCTGAGTATAGAATGCTCTACGAACCCAGGAAAGTATTTGCATTTGGATATAATGGAGCTCACTGGGCTAGATGCTATAGCATCCACTCTTATTTTTAAAGACATTTTGATATCAGGGGATGAAGGCTAGAGATGTATATGATTACAGATGCTCAGTTTACGATGCTTACTTTAGTTGGTGCTTATCCCTAAAGAAAATTGATTAGCATCAAGATATCAGAAGCAAATTCAATTTTATTCATGTAGTTGTGATAGTTATATAATTAATGGATGAAATCTAATTGCATACATTCATTTCCACTGATAGATTGAGAGGGACTTCCTGGCAATTTGGAAGGCAGGAGCAGGAAGGGAAAATTATGTTAGGAAAAGGTTTCTAGCACAACATTAGATTCCATCCTAAGTCAATTTAAAGTATTAAATTGCATATGCTCTGATTTTTTTCTTTAAATTGTTACAGTGCAGGAATATATAAGAACCTTATTGGTCTGGGAGTGGGAGACACATGTGCAGGTCCCCAGTTGATTATGGAGCGCATTTGGTGACTTTGGGACAGTCACAGGTAAATCTATCTCACTGTATGTTGTTGTACCCATAAAAAGGGGGAAGGATCCTATGCATGTTGCCTTCAGCTCCTCAGTCGTAAGGCAGAAAAGAATATAACTGTAATGGAATACCTAATAGATCTTGGGAACACAGAGGAAGCAGACAGTCAGTTAAGGGAGGAAACAGGGATGCTATAGAAGCAATTCCTGAGTCCAGGGGATGAGAAAAGCATGAGAAAGAGACTCAGAATAGCTCTGCCTTAATTACACTAGACATAAATTGTGCAGGAGAATGAGTTTGGGAGTTTTTCAAGATTTTGTTGCATTATGGTACTAGCAATAAAGATCTTTCCAGAAATGCAAGTGGTTCTTGTTTCCTGAGCTTGCCAGTCTCCGAGAGCTTGACAGTAACAAATAAATACAGAGAGAGAAACAAATATTAACCATGCAACAGTAGTTCAGAGAATAAAACCTCTTCATTTTTTATTAGAACTGCAATCTATTATTACTAAGAGTAAATTGAACTCATGGATCAATGAAAAATTGCTTAAATATGTAATAATAGTTTGAACAGAACTTTGTTTTGAACCTGTGCAAGATTTTGGTCCAATAATTTGGAATCCGTACATATCTGTGGGCAGGGACTTCCGGGGAGTGGTAGCATTTAGTAACCTATGAATTACAAAGAGTAGTTTATGTAGCCGTCAAAAGTACTTAAAAAAACAAAAAACCTCTCCCAACTACAACAGATGAGTAAAAGCATCATTTCTCCAAACTCATGAATCAGTGGCTAGAAGGTTATTGCTTCCAAGATCATAGGAGTGACTATTTGTAAAGGCTGGAGCTGTCTGTCTTCAGTGGCCAATTCCTACAGGCATTAAATAGCTATGCTTTGAGTGAATCTTCCTCCCTAGGCCTTGCTTTAAATGTCAGAATACTTGTTAAGGATTCAAGAAATTAAATGTGTAATCTAAAGCCTGGTTGATATTATTACATTACATTACAAACCATTGTTAAATCCATGTACTGTTTGATATGGATTTGGGATTTGCTCGTCCCGTGTATTTTTCTTTTGTAAAATAGAATGTAAACCTCAGTTAGCAGAAAAAGCTATTATGTTTTTTGCATCCTTTGTTCAACAGGGTCTTTTTTTCCAGCCATATTCCTTGCTTTAAAAACACACAGTGATTGGGAGGAAGTTTACAATCCCTCTCTTTGTCAGGCAGTTAAGTGGAGCATGTTTATCTTCTACTCCCTTGCAGGCAATAACAATCTATAGAAACACTGTATGAATTCCATTGTTCTCCCACAGTGTGAGCGCAAAGTGCCTTAAGCAGAATGCTTGTACCAAGGGACAAATGTGGCCAGTGTAATGAAAGTGAACTTATAGATCTATAATTTAATGGATTTCAAAGTCATGCAGGTATCAATAAGATTTCCCAAGGAATTTCACTAGTTGTGTTATTTTAATGAAACCTTTCGTCACTGATGTTTGAAGGAAAACGGTCTGGTTTCTGTTTGTCACAACGGAGGCATTTTTAATTTTTTTTTATTGCTTTTTAATTAATAACAAAAAACGAAAAAGAACAAATCACAAAAATAATGATGATGGAGATACATACATTATCAAAAAGAGGAAAAGAAGAAAAAACACCTAAAAGTGCTTTAATAAGAAAGTGAAAGAAATATAAGAAAGAAAAATGTTAATATGTCATTATAACAGTAAATAATTACAATTCTATATGTACCCATCTAATGCAAATATTATTCAAGTACGTATATATTTCTAATACTTTATATGACTATCATTTTTTTAACTTAGTGTATTTTATATAAATGAGTCCCATATTTTGTTATACTTGTACAATGAAGGCAATAAACTTAGGGAGTTTTGCAATGAATACCAATTTAGGGATTTAGAAAAATGTTCAGATTCCAGTCTTACTTTATTGGAATCCTTCTGACCTCAATTTTCCCCCTTCAGCATTTCTGGGAGCTATGGGCTGCCATCTTAGGTGGCAGAACAATTTAATAATTCCTGGATGTTTTAGTGCTGCAACTGTCATTTGTTTCAGGCTGCCTATGGACTCATCTGCAGATTCACACAAACACACAGGGTTTTTTTTATTTATATCGATTAATCAGCTAATTAATATTAAATCTGTTCTTCATTTAGTTGGACTTGAACCATTATGTAGAGATTATAATGTGAAAATATGTCTAGATCCTCTATTGAGGAGGAGGAGGAGGAGGAGGAGGAGGAGGAGGAGGAGAAATAAAATTATTATATATATATATAATCTTATGGATCATAATGGATCATAATATGTGTACATATGTAGCATAATTTTATGAAATGATACATATTTATTATCTGATATTACAGTTGTTAGATTTTTAGTGTCTCTTTCCACCACCAAGAGATCACTCTGCACACCACCCGTTAAGAAGTTTCAGAATGTTGTCTCATCCTATGGTAAAGAAACTTTGGAGCCTGGAGCAAATAATTCTCTCAGAGAGAACAAAGGAGATGTCACTGACTGGGTCTATAAAACTGCTAATCCTATTCAGTGTTTTCCTAGTCATAGAGGTGGTACCTACAGTATGTTGTTGCCGCTATAAATACTAAGACGATTGGCCACTTCTTACATGGCTCACAGACCTGTAATTTTCAAGATACCCAGACTGGCTTCATTTCTAACAGCCATGTCCCAGGTCTCCAATTCTTTCTTGTACCTAAAGTCTGGATTGAATACTTTAGAGGCTTGCATGTGGCTCTATCATTTAAAAATTGGCTAAAATTGATTTTCAATGGGTTCTCTTGTCACCTTGATCCTTTTGGATCCCTTATGTCATCCTGGAAAAAATGCATTGGATAAAAGATATTGTGAACTCTCATCTCAATGCAGGTAGACCTCGCTTAATGACTGCCCTGTTTAGTGACTGTTTGAATTTATGACGGGAGATTCTAGGGAGTGGCTGTGCTAAATCTCTTACACTTCCCATGCTCCTGCTCTGGATTATGCTGTCTCTTGTCTCTCTGCCATTCCTGGAATGTGCCCCTTCCTTCCTGAGAACATTGCTCTCTACTGCAATCCACACACTGAATTGCTCTGGGTACTTGGGCCTTCTGGTGTCAAGGTTTTTCACCTTTGGTCCTGGATGGGGTGGCACTGCCCCAGATGGACCCAGTGCACAATCTGGGGGTCCTCTTGGACTCATGACTCCTGCTGGAAGAGGAAGTAGTAGCCGTGGCTAAGAGGGCCTTTGAATATCTTTGGGTTGTGCGCCAGTTGTGCCCATTCCTGGACCAGGAGGCTCTGCTCACTGTCACTCATGCCCTTGTGACCTCCTGTCTGGATTACTGCAATGCGCTCTACATGGGGCTACCCTTGAAGAGTATTCGGAAGCTTCAACTGGTGCAGAATGCAGCTGCACAAGTAGTAAATGGTGTCAGGCACTCAGCACATGTAATGCCACTGCTTCATAAGCTGCACTGGTTGCCAGTGTGTTTCTGGGTGCAAAGCAAGGTGCTAGCTGTCACCTTTAAAGCCCTTCATGGCTTGGAGCCAGGTTACCTGTGGGACCACCTTCTCCCAGTTTTTTCTACCCTTCCAATCTGGTCTGGCAGGATGGTCATGCTCCAGGTCCCATCTGCCAAGGAACGTTGGCTGGCAGGGACTAGGAGGCATACCTTTTCTGCTGTAGTGCCTGCCCTCTAGAACTTTCTCCCTCTGGAGATTAGGATGGCCCTGACCCTGTTGGCCTTTTATAAGGCCTTGAAGATCTGGTTATGTGCTTGGGCCTGGGGTCATCCAGATTTTTGCAGCCCATATCTGGAAGCCTTATTGCATTTAGCAAGATTTACTTCCATGTGAAAACTACACGTACATCATGATACATGTGTGTAGCATCACTAATAATTTCAGCCTGGTATCTCCTGTGATTCCATCCTTAATATGTTGGGTGACTTTATTGTTGTTGTTTGTTTTCAAGTTATTTTTTATTTCCTGGTTATGTTAATATCTATGGATTATATTTTCTTGGCTGCTGTGTGTGTGTGTGTCTGTGTGTGTGTGTGTATACAGTATGTATATACAGTGTATTGTGTACAATATATATATTGTATTGTGTTTGAAATTTGATTTTAATTGATTTTATGATTGGTCACTGCCCAGAGTCACTTGTTTGAGATGGGCAGCCATATAAATTGAATGAATGAATGAATGAATGAATGAATGAATGAATGAATGAATGAATGAATAAGTTCCCATTGTATATGTCTGGATACACAGAATTAATAATGTCTCTTTTATCCAATCAAATGGTAGGCCAGATGAAGAGAACACTCTTTTTATTAGCTAATTTGTGTCCAGAAATCTCTAGAACAGATCCTACATTGTAGTATGTACCTGTTGCAGTCCAGGGAATATTGTCCTTTTTTCTAGCTATATTACTTTTCAGTTATATTAAATATTTAGTTTAATTGAAATATTTATTTTTTCTTTACTTTTTGCTGTAAATAAGGCTTATACGAAGTTTGAAGCTGGCCCTGGTGCTATCACTGATGGCAGAGAGTAGTCCAGTAGGATCAGCATCAGACTTGGAGATTATTGTACTGTTCTATAATAATCCATTCCTTGAAACCTAGCCATCCATGTAGAGAAATGAGATGGTCTAGATTTAATCACAAAGAGGATACGCCAGAAAAGGAGGCCAGGAGTTATTGGTAAAACAAAGTGAAAAGAAAGGAAGGATCTCTTTTTGTTTTAAATAATTTTATTTACAGCACTTTGACACCTTTTTGGATAACCTTCAGATGACACAACAATCACCTCTTCCCTTACTCACTCTTCCAATTCTCTGTATAGATTGAATCATAAGTTATGAAATATCTTAAGTATACATCTTCAATATTTACTGTTCTGAGTGATTTATATATGGTAAATAAATAAGTTCTAACTTGCCCACAGTGTCACATGACAGGAGGCAACAGAAGCCTCTAAAAGCTTTTTCTTCTATTTGCAGACGCAGTGCTCACTGAAACACAAGATGCTAGTGATAAAGAACAATGTTGTGAAGTGGTAGCTGACCTTGTTTTCAATGTCTTCTCACGGGCTTCTTGGATATGTCTGGTTACAGAAACAGGATATTGTGATCCAAACAAGCTGCTATAGAAATCTGTTTTCCTAAATCTCTATTTTTGTGATGGATTTAGGGAAATGAGAACATAATTTGGTATGCCTTCAGAGAAAATGATTACAGAAATTTTGTTGGAGTAGTTGGGTGGTAATGACCTTAGTAACAGAAATCTTCATCGTTATGACTTTCACCTAGAAATGTTTAGGAAGTTCCATTATTGCACTCTCTAAAGCCTCATTTGCTGTTGGCAAGTGTTGGTATGCATATGATTATATGTCAATCTCCAAAGGAGCTGGAACATATCTTGATTTGCCTTAGAACAAATTTGTTGATTCTGAATCCAAACTAATTGTACTTCTTCCATTCATTAGAATAAACATAGGTTGAATTCGTCATGGATCTAGATTCATAAAATTAAATCAAAGGTAAACTCATAAATCTGAAGTAGCCACACAACATTGTTTAAATAGAGTTGTAGTGAGAAAGCTTTCTTACTTTTAGAAAATAGTTTTATAAATAGTGTTAGTTTATACTAACACTACAAATATGTATCTAATTAATGGCTGTTCTACCAAGATTTCTGTACAGGAATTTTTGGTATCTGCAATAAAAACAACTAAAAACTAATACTTAAATATGGCATCAGATTTTGTGAATGTTTTCTCAAATTAAGAACATTTTTCTTCTGATTTGCTTTGAAAAAAAAAGATTTTTCCCTTGTGTTCTGTTCTGAAAATAAATATGTGTGGTTTGTTCTTCCTGCTAAACACTGTTTCTTTTATATAAACTGTATTGCATTTATTCAAAGGCAAAATTTTAAAAAGTTAGATAATAGAAATATCTAAATAATTACTTCTTTTCTTCTAAAATACATTGATGTGTGATTTAAATTGCTTCCCAGTTGTATTTACTATATATCTTAACAAGGACGGTTTCAATTTACCATCTATTTGTATCTGTATCTCTATATCACAGTATCATTATCTATCTATCTATCTATCTATCTATCTATCTATCTATCTATCTATCTATCATCTATCTATCTATCATCTATCTGTCTGTCTGTCTGTCTGTCTGTCTGTCTGTCTGTCTATCTATCTATCTATCTATCTATCTATCTATCTATCTATCTATCTCTACCTACCTACCTACCTACCTACCTACCTACCTACCTACCTACCTACCATCTAACTGCCTCTCCTTTAGAATCCTTGCAATATGAATACATTTTGTACACAGTTCTTGAGAAGAACAGATTAAGATAAATTGGCTGTTATCTGTTTGGGAACAGATTTTCAGTCTGGCAAATTCTTCTAACAATTTAAACAAATAAAAGAAAAATACATAGAAAAACTCACATAACCAATTAAGAGCAGAGCAGTGATGGACATCCTTTTTAAATGTACCAGATGGGTGAGGTTCAACCATCTTTTAAAATATCCTAGTGTCTGGTCTTCACTAGAAGGACCATATGACCATGAGATGTTCTGACTCAGCACTTTCTGCTGTTTCAATCACTGTGCTTTCCCATCTGTAGACAGCTAATTCATTGTGTGTGTTTTGAGAGATTTTGATGCCATCTAGTGGTCATCCAGATTTTTGCAGCCCATATCTGGAAGCCTTATTTTTTGTTGTTCAGTCGTTAAGTCATGTCGTCTGACTCTTCGTGACCCCATGAACCATACCACGCCAGGCCTTCCTGTCCTTCACTACCTCCCTGAGTTTGCTCAGTTTCATGCTCATTGCTTCAGTGATGCTATCTAACCATCTTATCCTCTGCCGTCCCCTTCTCCTTTTGCCTTCAATCTTTCCCAGCATCAGGGTCTTTTCCAAAAAGTCCTCTCTTCACATTAGATGACCAAAGTATCTGAGCTTGAGCTTCATTATCAATCCTTCCAATGAGCAGTCAGGGTTGATTTCCTTTAAGACTGACTGGGTTGGCCTCCTAGCAATCCCATTGACTCTTAAGAGTCTTCTCCAGCACCACAGTTCAAAGGCATCAATTCTTCAGCGCTCAGCCTTCTTTATGGTCCAGCTCTCATAGCCATACATTACTACTGGAAAAACCATAAAGTGATCCATGAAGGGGGAAGCCTTATTTACTTCCATGCAAAAACAACATGTACATCATGATACACGTGTGTAGCATCACTGATAATTTCAACCTGGTGCCTGCTGTGATTCCATCTTTGTGTTGAGTGATTTTTTTCATTATTATTATTGCTCATTTGTTTTCAAGTTATTTTTATAGCTTCAGTCCCTCTGCATTTAAAAAAGTGTTTAAATGATATGTTTGTAACTGATTTTAAATATTCCTGATAGAAGTTCTTTATTTACTTAAAATGCAATGCACAAAAGCTTTTACCTGAATTGCCCTTAACATTTTCCTATTCACAATAATTCCAATTATAACTATGTCTAATGGATGCTTTGAACACAAAATAAATCAATTTTTTTTTGTATCTATATAAGCGTGGATGGTGTCTTCTGCCATAATTCTCTAATAACAGCAGGATTGTGCTGTATATTTGACTAAATGAGAAAATCCATATCTATTTTAAGAGATGGAGTGGCGATGTACTTGGCTGAGAGATGGAGCTGAGAGAGCACCATCATTCACTATCAAAGGATGATATACGAACAGAAACGGGAGGCTTTAGTTCTTAAATACAAATGGAGTATTAACTAGATGAGTTCCAAACTCCTCAGCGTGGAATTCCATTACTAACCAAGCATGATCACCGTATTTGCCTTCTTTTTGGTGTGGGCTATATCAAAACTCAATTGAATGAGTGCCGGCTCAGCGGCTTTCAAAGGTTTTTGCCTTCTGTAAATGAACGGTGGACGGACTTTTATTCATTTGTTGTACGTAGGCCAAGAATTCAGTCTGTACTTTTTCAGTAGCAGAGTAGAATGTCTTCTGGTTCTTGAGCACAAAAGGAAAGTAGAATAAAGTCCTGAGTAACATGGCATAAAGTTGTTTATGGGATAGAAGCGAATGTTGTTTTTCTGACAGGCAATATGAAAAATAATTTTTTTGAAATTATTGCTTTGAAGGTTAGGATATTGCTCAACACAAAAGAACCAATCTTCCCTTTTTTTGGCCTTTTCAGGGAGATGACACTTACAAGAAGGGTGCTATTCTGTGGAAATCTCTGCTGCGAGTGCACCAAGGGAGGTATTGGAGTTTTTCTACAGTTTGATACAGGCTATTATGAGCAGAAATGTGCTGTGTCTCTCTCCAGAGTCAAAGGTGCGTACCACCAGATGCCCAGATCAGATAATCCTTCCTCATGAAACCATCAGCTACATAGCAATCCTTTCCATTGGTTCCTGCAATATCAATCCATGCTAAAGAACCAAGTGCTCCTGGCTGAAGAAGGATTGCATACATTGGCTACTGGCAACTGCATACTCCCCTAGATAAATAAAGAATTGTAGACTACTGCAGTCTGATGAGTTCTCCTCAACTTCAAGGTACTTATCTCCCACCTAGGCCTTCCACCAGCCAATCAAATCTTCAGCAAATGAGGGCTACCAGTAAAAGTCTGGCCTCCCATCATGGTCCTTTAGTGGCTCATAAAAGACTTTTATCTGCTTAAACCTGCTATGCATGTCTTCCCTCATTCTTGGAAAGCTCTCCCTCCCAGCTCCCATGCTACAGTGTGCTCTGGTACACAGAGGTGAGTGAAGGCAACTACTAGCTATTAACATCCTAACTTTTCTTGATGCCAGAGGCAGGCCTAGCATGGCCTCCACCTCCTCCTCATGCCAGCAGACACCAGACCTTGCAGCCATGCTTGGTTGGGTTGATACCATGCTGAGGGATAATGGGAAGAGGTGGGGTCCATTACAGAAAGTATATGTCAATGAATAAATTGAGAGCACAACAACCTCTACAGGAACAGAAATGTAACAACACCCTGCCAGCTTCCTTTCTTAGTTCTGCTCTCCAAAGGCTTTCTCTATTTAAAGAATAAAGTGCCTCCTTTCCGTGTCACACAACATGACTTTATGTTATTTCACTTCAGTTCAGAGCTATATTTCTTGGCATGACAGTAATATCAATCTCACGTTAAGGAGAGTATCAATGGGTTGATAATTCTGTGGTGAAAAATTATATGTGATTGGATGGAACTCTTGGAGTTTACAAGCACCACCCAAGTACACATTCTGGGTAGGGATTGGCAGTGGCTTTTTCTGCCAGTCTGTCTGTCAGAGACATTGAGTGGGAATGGAAGTATTGCTGGTGAGACTAACAATTGCAGCCTTTGCTGTTTCATGTGGAATAACTATATGGGCAACAACATATCCCAGCTCAATTCCAGAGGTACAATCAGGACAGGCTGTGGGGATGGCACAGTTCTATACTGACGTAATTTCTTTTTGACGCATCCACTTTGTGGATGATCTCTTAGTTGGCTTATTTTATTACTGTTGTCTGGAGATTGAAAGAGGCCTCACAAGGCTGACATGCTAGCAGTATTTTCATTCCTGCTTCTGAGATAGATCTCATATGTTGTTGTTTGGAGATGGTGGTTTCTTGAAATGGGAACTCTGGTATGTTGTGCTGGAATTCAATTTTGCACGCAATGGCTTTCTGCACCTATAAACCTATTGACCATAAGAGGCAACAGATGTAGAAATAGTTAGGACTTTTATCACCTTTCCTTATCTAAAATAATTACTTTGCATTTTTCCAAATAACATGTATCCTATTGGCAAGACAGATATTCTCAGGACTTTCATCATTTCTTTCCTCTCACAGTTGAACTCTTTCCTTCTGGCTGTGGCCTGTGCAATTCAGGTGATTACCTCTGTGTGTGTCTCTCTGTCCCTAACGGAGGATAGCACAGTGGAGGCTCTTAGCTGTAAGTCAACTTAAGTAATTTAAGCTTTTCTATCACCCTGTATTTTTTCCTAAATAAAGCTTATTTTCAAGAATACTTTCTTATATTCTTAACTTTCGTGTTTTTCTCTTTCCATATATTCTTTCTGCTGTATAAAGCTACCTGCTCTCTAATAGAATGGGGGTTCTATTCTGTTTTCAGAGCTTTTCACTATCTACATGAATCAATATGCAAACGGATGTGATTTTCACCATTTGTGTAATGATTTTATGATGCAGATGACACAAATTAGGCAATGCAGATTACTTCACTTGTACAATGTACTATGCAAATGATGTAAACTGCTGAAGAAATTTGTTCTACTGCATGTAAAGTCCAGTGTACGAAGGTCCAGTAAATTGAGGTTTCATTTTTACTACTACTACTACTACTACTACTACTACTACTATTTTGGTGCCTTCAAGTCAGTGTTGACTCCTGGCAACTCCTGGACAAGTCCCTGAAGTTTTCATGGCAAGATTTTGGAAGTGATTTTCCCTTGCCTGCTTCCTAGGGCTGAGAGAGAATGACTGGCCTAAGGTTACCCAGCTGACTTCATACCTAAGGCAGGACTAGAAGTCATGGTCTCCCTATTTCTAGCCTGGTGCTTTTAACCACTACACCAAACTGGTTTTCTTCACTGAAATAATAAATAAATAAATAAATAAATAAATAAATAAATAAATAAATAAATATTACTAATTGAAAATCTCTTGAACAGATCCAAAGAAACATCTAAAAACACAGTGAAGATATACCTGACAATAGAGAATAGCTGAAATATATGTTCTCATTCACACTTGAAATGTGTGTTCTCGTTCATACCGCTACCTAGGTTTTAGTATCAGGGACCTGACAATTTTATCACCAATTGTTTCCTTTTGTTAGTTAGTCCAGCTCCAATTTCAAGTCCTTTGAACAAGACTATATTGCTGTAGGATGTATGACACAAAGGGTAGCTATTTAATAGCTACAGATCAGCACTCTGATGCTTGGGGTACAGAGGCAGATGCTGCAAATTCCGCAGCAATTTCATTTTCTTTTCCAATTGGCATCTCTTGTCAATTGGTGCCACTCATATTGATTAGTACATGTGTGTCTTTCCAAACCATTCCACTGTGCTGCCCTAGAAATTGCTTTTTATAGCCATCATTAACCCATCTGAGATTGGACTGGGTGTGCCACCTTTTATGATCAGAGTCTGTGCATCCATGTAATAGGCAAAAACTGATGGATGCAATTTTCTTCCTCATCACAAAGCTTCAGCAACAAAAGATAAAGAGCATTTATTTTTGGCAGGTGTGCTATGGTAAAATCCAGAAAGGTGTTTGATGGGGAATAAACCACAAAGGGTGAGAGGGAGGATCAGACAGAATTTCCTATAATCAGAAAGAGTCTGGTAACCACCTTTTCAGACTAACAAATTCAATTAAAAGGCACAATCTTTCATGAGTGAAGCTCACTTCATCAGATGTATATAGCTCACAAAAGCGTATGCCTTTTGTTAGTTTGAAAGGTGTTTCCACATTCTTTTGAATTTTTGCTACCATATAACACAGCTTTTCTCCTACAATGTCTACAACAGAATTTTCTACTAAGACAAACACAAAAAAGTGGTTACTCTTTTGATTAGAAATTTTGCAGAGCAAAGGCTGGCTTTTGATGTGAAGTATATGAAAAGCAGGTATGTGTTGAATATATTTATATACCTTTTTCCAGGCAGGAAGCTCCTTCAAAACAGCTTTATAAACACTTACAAATATTAGTAGCAACAAGAAAATAGTAGCATCCATCCAAATTATTGGGAACAGTCAAAAGGATACTCTAACAACAAAATCTTAAAGCCCATTTAAAAACCTCTTAAGAAAAATACACCACCTAAGGAAGAAATGTCCACCATGATGGAGCCCTCACTAGGAAGTTGCTGTTTCTTGAGTCTGCATATCTAGTAGATAGTGAGGATTGCCCAGGTTCACATTAGTACAGACAATCCTTTGCATTAGGTATTCCAAGTCCATGTACAACTAGAAAGATAACAATAAGCATTTTCAGTTACATCCTCAAACATAGTGGAAACCCAGGTAGCCAGTACAAAACAGGTCTTGTATGAACTGATCACTTGGCTTCTAGAAAAAACTTAGCAGCTGCATTCTGCAGCAAAGGTGCTCCCTAACAAGTGCATATAGTATTAATTCAGATGAAACATGGCCATGAATAACTCACAAGGCCTATCTTCTCTAGACCTGAAGTGCAACAAGTAAACCAGGCCAAGTAGATGACCATCACCCCGCCCCTGCAACCAACATTACCTGAATCATTATAAAGGTACCATAAATCGATTGGTCAAAAATGGTCTCACCACTGCACCATGCAGGTTTCTCTACCCACAGTATCTCTGCCCTCATCTATTCCATCACTGTCCCAAAACAGCTGTGGTAGAGAGAAACAGGAAGTAGAGTGTTTTCAGAAATTCTTGTGTACCCAGCTAATTTAGAATTTGCAAGACTGATACTAAAGCAGGAAGGCACTAAAGGAGACGCCAGGACTGAAATAAACAGGATCACATTTATTAAAATTGTCCAAATAATCATTTACCGAGCCAGGGATTCTTCCTCAATCAGTCACTGTGAACCTGGAGTGCTGAGGACAGTGTTCCATGGAATTCATCTCATGAAGGGGTTGCTTTCATTGGGCAAGTTTTATACACCTTCAGCCTCTCTCTCCCCCTCCACCCCTGGAGTTGCTTAATTTAGGAATCAGCAAGGGAAGGTTACATATTAATGAGGATTAAACGTCTAGCAGGTACAGTATTGGGCACCTGCTACTACAGAAGAGGGAAATAATTATCTAATTGGGGTTAGAGCAGAAAGTTCGTTATCTCACAACTTGCAAGAGTAACTAAGAAGAGCTAGTTTGTCTAAGGAGCCTCTCTTCCAGGTGTTAATTAAAAAATGCAAGTCAGTCATGGGACATAGAGCCATATAGCTTGATCAGGACTTAAACCAAACCTCTGGATGACTTTTCACAGAATTTTGTTGCAGATGTTAAAAACAAGGGGAAAAGTTTGAACTCTGGACCAGCTTAAAATCAACACCAATAGTTTTTTTTAGATCAGAGTAATTTTCATTTCAGTTACAGAAAAATAACCTAGTATGATCGAATCTTGCCTCCTTGATTTAATGTTATGTCCCCATGGGATTTCTTATGACTAAAAATGACCCATAAAATGATGTACCTTGTCAATGAATAATAGGACTTTTACTTGCAAGTCCTAAATGAACTAATCTCTTATCTCCTAATCTGTGCGAGAAAGAAATGAAGCACCAGATACAGTGGTAAAAGGCACCATTTTTTAAAATTAACTTCTATCACATATTTGGAAGAGTCATCCTCACATGATGGGGCAATCAGGAATCTGATATAGAGACCCCTGGTCCTAATAGCAGCAGTAAGATGGCATTGGAATGTGCCACTTGGGTAGCAGCTTATCTTGGCTCTTGTGATGCAGAGATTACCTGGAATCTCATCCACTCAGCCCACACAAGAATGCTCTTATTTGCATGTGAGGCACTTGAGAGAAGGGAAGTAGAATACTTAGCTGCCAAGAAAAGCATCAGACACAGGCTGGACTTCTCAGAAGCAGCCTGGTGTTAGAAATCTGGATTCATCAATGGTAGCTGTGCCTGAGTAGAGGCTGAGAGTTGCTTGTATTTAAGGTTCTGCTTGCATGAAGTCTGCCATGGAAATAATTCTTCATGTCTTAACTTTGTATGTTGGGTACTTTGCTGAGAAAGTTTCTTGGAAATGTCAGCTCTTGCTTGACTTAGATGACAAGCACTGCACTGTGAATTTTGGTCCCAACTACACATTCCTGTAGCTGGCTTGGGAAGGTACTTCTCCTCACTTCTCTTTGGGTAAGGTCTTTTAATCTCTGAATCCTATAATACCTGTTTATTTACTTATATTAATCATTGGATTTATATCCCACTTTTTTGCAAGAATTCAAGGTGGCATTCCCTCACAACGGTCCTGCACCAGCAATTACAACTGCAGAAAGTCAGAGTTTTTTTTGTGGCAGCTATAAATCTTACTGCAGTGCAGGAATGCAAGAGCTCAGGAAAACAAACAAGCTGACTTCAGAAACCAAGATTCCACATAGCACAAATCCTAGATCTACAAATCAGCTGAGTGTAGTCTTATAGTAGTCCAGAGGTCAGCCAGGAAATCACGTCAGAAGTTAGAAAGTTGGAGCCACCAGTCTACCTTCCAAGAATGTCTTTTACACCACTGACTCACGTGGGCCTATTTTCCTAAGTCATGCCTCTTTCTTCCGAAGACCCTCACTAAATGTCCTTGTTCTACTTGCTTGATCTTTCTCTGTGTGTGAGGGCTGGGGATCTTTTTCTACCTCAGGTGACCTAACTGTGCAAGAATTGCAGGCTCCTCTTTCAAGAGTTCCTGCTGCTTTTCCTAAACATCATTTGTGGATGTCAGATAGCCTACTGGTTCCAGAGTTGCAAGGTCACAACCTCTCAAGCCCTACTCCTCCAATCCAGAATCTGACTCATCAGGTAGGTCCATAACAACAAACATAACTTATGAGGTAGTCTAAGTGAGATTGACTGGATGAACATCACTTAGTGGGCTTCAATAGCTAAGGCTGGATTTGACCTGGATCTCCTTATCCTTGTTCATCATACTAAATGAGCAGGGACCAAAACACACAGGGGAAACCCTCAACCAAGCAGTGCAGTTATCTCCTTGGTTACCCTTTTACAAGATACCTGTATGCAAAACTTCTTCCTCTTCCTGTCTTATTCTTGTGACTCTTAAAGCATCATCATCATTTTTTCAAGCTAATGTGGAAGTCTGAAAAAAGAAAGGGGGGGGGCACTTTAATGAATAGCAGAGAGGCCCTGTCCTTGTGAAGATCTGAAGCACATTTTGGGAATCATTTTCAAAGTATGCATAGCCCAACGGATTTACCTCACACCTAATGAAGGATCTTTTGTTATGACTTTTGGTGGAATAATAAATAGTTCCGGAAGGTATGTATGGAGCTTCAGCTTCTTGGGCTGTTTAGAAACATTAAATACCCTTGAAGAAGCAGATTTGGAGCCATACTATACACTTTACAATTATGAATGTGAACAGTCTTGGGGCATTTCAGAACTAGTTTATAGTATTATCAGCAATTGCTGTGGTAAAATAGCACTCATTTAAATGAGCGTCACCATACCAATGGCTGGGTGATGCTATTAATTGTGAGGTGAAAATGTTCTTGGACTGGGAAGTGACAATGGAGGTGAAAGGTAATAGGAGGTCCACCAGATTAATTATTTTAACTCAACCATGTATCATCCCTTAGACTTTCCTTCAATCTGATCACTTTAGGAAATTTTGGAGAAGTTTTTCAGAACAGAGGGTTTGTGAGAATAAGGAAAGCAATTAAAACTCAGCAGTTAGGAATAAGGAAAGCTGGCAACCAACAGAAGAAAGTTACACTAGGAAAGTGTTGAGACTTGAAAACCTAGAAGGAACCATCTTTCTGTCACATAGAAATACCTAGCAAGGGCACAAAAGTACTGAGCTCTTGCTAACTTTTAATTTTATTGCTAAATAAGAAGCAACTACGGTAAGCAAATTAAAATAAATATAAGCAAACAGCAAATGAGACATTATGTCTACAAGCTTGATTAGGAGCATTTATGAAGTTTTGGTTTTCTGCGGTGTTAGCTAGTATTACATATTGATTTTTTTTCCAGAGAGGAAATTTAGGCGGAAACTAATGTTAGCAATATTGTACAATCCAAGGTATACGCCTGAAATTTCAGATTGAAGTCACTTTGCCATTTATCTGTACTGTTATTTGTGCCATTAATCATATTTGCTTCATTCTAAAATTTTATTCATGTTGGGTTTCACTGTTTCTGAAACCCAGGGTGGATTTTGTATGTTTCATTAAATGTCTCCTTTATTAAATAAAAACTTGCAGAGGATTTGACTGAATGAATCTCTCAGATGATGCTTCTTACATTATTCCATTGTTTTGAATACCTGACACAGCTCTTAACACCAGGAATAGTAAAGGGCCCCTTTGGAATTTTCCCATCCCTCTGCCCAAATCACATCTATCCATAAGAGAAATTTTAGATCCAGATGGCAGGGTAACATTTAGTTTAAATATTTCCAAGAAAAGATTGAGAGAATTAATCTGGATAGAAAAGACATTCAGGAAATGAAAGACTTCCTGATCAGGTGACCAATCATTTCTCAAAGTAGGTGTTTAGCATGAAGAAAGTTTGTTAAATTAGAAACTATTAAGGATCCCTTAAACTTTCTTTCCTTTTTGTCAGCAAGTGTTACAAACCACAGATTGTATTACAGCACTCAGATTGACACATGCCCTGTGGCATACCACAGTGGCAGTCTTTTCTATCATTCCACCTCCTCTTAAACAACACACATGAGACATCTGTGGGGATGGGGCAAAGTGACTGGGTTAGCTGAAACAAATTATATCCATAGCACTTCATTGCTCTCAGTCATATCCTAAAGATAAGGCATTTCTGCCATCCCTTGTAGATATCTTTTTAACCACAGAGGCCATATTTTCTTTGCACTGAGACCATCTTTAAAAATCTTTTTAGTCTTGTCACCAACACTTTGCTTTCAAAAAAAATTGCCAGAATCTAAATCACACTTTCATAAAAATCCTTTTCGGTTTTGCCTGATTTCTTTCTGTACATATTTTACACTGTCTGCATTTCTTTAAGTGTATTATTTATTAACAGTATTTATTATTAAATATAAATACATAGAAATAATACTTATTTATTTAAGTTTATTCAATTTAATATGATCTATAAGCAATAACATTGTAGCTATTTGCTTATAGTCAGGGGGACTTCAGATTTCCCTAAACCAAGTCCCGATTTAGTCCCAATCTGAACTGGCTGGCCTTGAAATCATCCCCAGTTGAACTGAGAAATGGGATCCAAAGCAGGTCTTGTGCTTATTTTGTAAAGTAGGTCAGTATGTGTACACTGAATTTGGAGCAGTATAAGATTTGTATTCAAAACCAAGTAATTATAAAGTTTGACATAATGGTAACGGTAGCTGCTATTTCTTATAATAGTAGTAGAAGCTGCATTATTTATTAACTAGCAAGGCTAGGTGCATTTTAAATAGTAAGGATTGCAGATAATCAGCCCCCAAAAGGCATGTACATCAACACACAACATCACAAACAACATTATGAGCTAATGATTGCAAAAAATCAGCTTCATAGTTCAGCAGCAGGAGAACTGGTCCTGAATTGTAATAGAAACAAAACATGATATGTGCCAGCAATGAACAGTATATCTTTAATTGCATTTATCAATTATTAAATAAATTAAGAAATACTGTAGGCCCAATGCTCCTATATAATTTGGTCGACTTTCTATTTAATCAGCATGTCCTAATATCGGACTATATAAATTCTTGCTGTCCAGACATCTGTTCTGTTTGTATGTGTACTGTATATTGAATATTGCATTATTGTGGATGTTCTAGGGCAAGACCAGACTGTTCTGTAAAATTGCTCTCCTTCATTCTTTGGGCCAGCAGAAAAGTATGCCCAAATAAAACATGTTGCCCTGACTGCCAAGCCCTATTCTTTCTCAGTAACCAGACACCATTCTTGCAGTTCTAATGCAGGACAAGTTAAGGAGGCAACTGGTGGATTCCCCTGGTTTCATTTCACTTCCCATCAAGTGCTGTTTGCCAGCTGGAAAAACAACCCCAATGTTTCTCTCTTGAACATGGGGTGGGGCTAGGGGTGGAGGCCAGTTTTGACAGATTGGATAGCTTGCAGCTTTGGCCAATTATCAATGCCTGGTGCCGGCTGCCTGGTAATTATAGGATCTAATACATTGTTTTCTTGATCATTAATAAAATATGTATTAGTATTTGCAATTTAATATTGACCGCTGATAGGGACAGGGCTGGAGCACTGAAGCAGGAGGGGGAACCAACTCATTCTCTTCTGCCACTCTGTGCAGGCGCTAGCACCATCATTAGTCAGCTGCACTTCAGATTGATCCAGGGACCTGCTCAGACTGCTTACAGACCCAGAAGGTAGGGGGAGAGCCAGCTTTGAAGAATTGGACTCTTCAACTGCCAACAGCAGATTGGCCCAGGGAAATTGTGCCTGCACCAGCCTAAAGTGCCCAATAGAAGCTGGGCTGATCCTAGCCCATGTCCACGTTATCAGCCACGTTGTCAGGGATGCATCCCAGATCATGTCTATGGCAGAAATGGTGCTGGGAGAAGAGGAAAAATACCACTTTAAAACTGGAACAACTAAGGGTCTGGTATGAGACCAAAACAACATCCTGAGAACACTATATAAAAATGATCTTGTGGTATGTTTGTGATGCAGATACCGCGAATGTGAAGACAAGCTTGAAGATTATGTCTGAGTGATAACCAGAACTGGCTTTTTAAAAAAAATGCAGGTAGCTGGTAGCTCTTTCTCTAGATAACTTGGGTACATCCAATAAGCAGCTGAAAGATTTAAGTCTAAATCAGCCACAGAACACTTATTTATGATGTTCTCATGACTCTTACAAGATGGCACCAGCATTTAAAGTGGAGTATCACAGCTTTCAATCCCACCTGCCTGATTTTTTTTTTTTTTTTTTACTTCCCTGTCCACAGCCCTGGGATTATCAGGTGATCTCCCATCCATGTACTAAATGGGTTTGACTCTGCTGAGCTTTTAGATCACCTTCAGCTGGTTAGTTAAGTCTCCATTTGTGTTCACTGTATCAGAAATGCATGGGAATATGTGGGAAAGGGGGGTTATCATTTGTTTGTTTGTTTGAAAGATGGATATACTGCCAGTCATATTGCGCGCCTCCAGGTGGTAGGCAACTTTAGAATGCCTTTCTAAGCTGTTAATGTGTCTGAGCTCTTGAATGAAAGGTGGGATATATACATCTTATAAATAAATGAACAAATGTTGCAACCAAAAAAAAAAAAGGGAAAGGGAAAGGAAGATTAAATACATCATACCATAGTCAATTTTTAAATCAATGATAGAGTACTGCCATTCTAGATGTCATATGCCTGGATGAATGATAATAACTTGATTCATGCTATACACACATGCACACGCGCGTGCACACACACACACTGAAACCATGGTTTATTCTTTCCATTAGAGGCCTGGGTGAGAGATCTCTCTGTTTCTCTGACTCATTTTGCTCATAAAATCTCTGTTGCAAACCAGGGAAGGACTCCAGGTTTCAGTCACAAATGGTGATTTCTGAAGATCCAGGCTACCTTACTTGGTAATACTCAAACTTTTTTTACTGCTCCATTAGCAAATCTACCAGAAATAATCAATCTTTCTACCATATAGGCAGAAAGGCGGGACATAAATTAGTAAAAATAAATACATAACGTATTTTCAATTCCTGTTAGAGAGTTTCTTATTAAATATGCAACCAGGCAAAACACGTGCAGATATTTTGTGGGAAGGGAGGAGAAATACACAGTTCCAAAGAAGCAATTGTGCAGTTCAATCTTCAAGTTATGCCAGAGCATTACATTTATTATATTAGCTAACATATGTACTAGGGTAAGATAATGTAATAAATGACTGTGAACAATGTGAAAGTAAAATTTATAGAGAGATCTGAAAATTTCAGCCATCGTACATGTCTAGGAGAATATTAAGGCATTGCCTTTCACATCCATCTGACTGTTACATTCCCTAACTTTATTCATCACAGCCAGGATTATAGTTTCTTTTATATTCTAATGAAAAACTTTAATTTATAGCAGTGGAACACTATTTCTTTCTTGCCCTTTTGACAATAACAAAAGAGTTGGGGAAGATTTCTTGTTGTAATACATTCTCGGCATGGAGATGAATGCCTGACAATCAAATGAAAGAATAGCTGTACTGTGTTTTCTTTTGTAGAAATTTACATTATTTCACAATGACCCTGATTTTGCTGTACTTGGAAAAAACTTGAAGATCAGAACATCATGAACTCCACATGTAAAAATAGTAATCTTTTCAAATGCCTCCCCCACCCCTGAAATCATTTTTAGTTCACTGGGAGGGCTTTGTTCAGCTTCAGCTAGTGTGCAAGTTACAACTCTATCTGGATCAGGATTGAGTTGTTTAGTTGTTTATTTATTTATTTCATTTTATATAGTTGCCCATCTCACTTATGTGACTCAAGAATGCTTTGACCTCCTTAACTCATGCCCTGATCGCCACCGCCCAGCTGGACTACTTCAACATGCTCTGTGTAGGTCTACTGTTGGAGATGACTCAGAAGCTGCAACCAGTACAAAATTCATCAACCAGACTGTGAGTTGGGACAACCCCATGAGTGGAGAATAACACCATTTCTGAACTCACTGCATTGGTTGTCAATAGGCTTCCAAGTTCCATTCAAAGTGCAAGTAATTAAGCCCTTTATGTGCAGCACTAGGATACATCATTCCCTTATCCTGTGAGAGGTACATGAGAAATAAGACAAGACAACTGCTCTTCTCTGAGGTAACCCCCACCCTGTGGAACCCTCTCTCACTGGAGGTATGTGTGCCTCCCAACTTTCTTAAGTTTTGTAAACTACTAAATGTAAGGTTTGCCCAGTTCGACAGAGAAACTCCCGTGACACGTGTGGTTCACAAAAGAGGTTTACTCATGCGTAACGTAGCAGTCACAAGCAAAGCCAGGACTGGCTTGGTACATTTACATTACTCCTTTTTCCCCCCTTCCCACGCTTTTTCCGCCCCGCGATCGCGTTACCGCTGCGGATTATCGGCCCCCCAATAATCCCTCTTGATTGTCCATGATGGCAGGTTCAGCCCAGTTCTCTTGTTTCTTTGATTGTTGCATGGTCGTTGCCTTCGTTGGGGCTTCTGTTGCGCGCCCAGATGGGAGCATCCCCTCGCGCGCTGATCTCTTCCTCAATTCCGCGGCTCTCTCCTTTGTCTATAGCGCCCGCAGCCCTCTGGCATTAACACAACGCATCCGCTCCAGATTAGTGAAGTGGCGCCAGGGGGCCCATTCATTAGCTTGCGGTTTCGCATTTCCTCTTTCTGCGCTAGCGCTCGAGCGGTGAAATTGACTAAAGCGCGGCTGGGCAAGTTCCTAGGCGTGCAGTGTCAGCTGAACGTGACACTAAAATCTGTTCTGTTAAATTTAGCTTTAGGCCCCTGTCAATGTGACTGTCAGCATCTATTGTTTTTGGTTTGAGTTTATCATTTAGTCTTAATGTGTTCTATGCCACCCCTAGTACTTCTGGATTGGGGCAGGTTACAAAATAAAATAAAATAAAAAATGAAATGAAATGAAATGAAATGAAATGAAATAAGTTTCTTCTCCGCTTCAGTAGCATAGGAAAGTTTGATTTCAGATGCGATTTTTATACATCTGAGCTAGGGTTTATTTATTTTTGTTTTGTATCCAGAGAACTTTGCAAACATTATGTCCTCATTCAGCTGTTTCGTTACAACTTTGATATATTTTTGGGTGCATTACAGAAAACTGTCAAATGACAAAAAAATCCTATTGCAATGAATGGTGCTATCATCTACATTTATTTATACTTACTGTATATACTTATTTATACTTATGAAAGTATAACCAGATTAATCTATCAATATATGGATATAATCAGTAATGTTGATTCACAACATTGAGTTGAACCAGAACTCCTTAGTAGAGGATGCATTCCAGCAAGTTCCAAGTCTGTTGAGGAAGCATTTGGGAGAGGGAGAGGGGGAGGGGCTGTTGCACAAGATTGCATGATGACTTGTGCAAATAGTTCAAAAAGAGTAAGACGGAGTGGCTGTGGGTATGGGGAGCCTCAAGATCTAGGAGTTTATCACCTTTGGTTCTTGATGGGGTCACACTACCCCAGATAGACCCGGTGTGTAATCTGGGGGTCCTCCTGGACTCACGACTCCTGTTCAAAGAGCAGGTGACAGTCGTGGCTAGGAGGGCCTTTGCACAACTTCGTGTTGTGTGGCAGTTACGCCCCTTCCTCAGTTAGGAGGCCCTCCACAAAGTCACTCATGCCCTGGTCACCTATACCCTGGTCACCTCCCAGTTGGATTACTGTAACTTGCTCTACATGGGGCTACCCTTGAAGAGTATCTGGAAGGTACAGCTGGTGCAGAATGCGGTGGCGCAGACAGTTCTGAATGCCCCTAGGAGGGCACATATAACACTGCTGTTACGTGAGCTGCATTAGTTGCCAGTTTGCTTCCGGGTCCAATTCAATTTGTTGATCATCACCTTTAAAGCCTTTCATGGCACAGGACCAGGTTATCTGAGGAGCCATCTCGCCCCTGTTATTTCAGCCTGCCCCACTCAGTCTGGCAGAAGGGACATGTTGCAGACCCCACCAGTCAAGGAATTTTGACTGGTGGGATCTAGGCAGAGGGCCTTTTCTGGTGTGGCCCCCACTCTATGGAACAATCTTCCTCCCGAGATGTGGTGTGCCCCCACTCTCATGGCCTTTAGGAAAGGTGTGAAATCCTGGCTATGCCAGAAGGCTGGGGGGATGGATGGGGGCTCGCATCAGTGGAAGTGGCTTGTGGGGTAATTGATTTTATCCCCCCCATCATCTTGAATGTCTTAGTATTTATGTATAGTGTTTGTTTTATAGTGTATTTTAATGGATCGAGTATTTAATTATTTATGGGGTATTTTAATTGTTTATAGGCTTTAGATTTTTAATTGTGAGCTGTCCAGAGTCACCCATTGGGGGAGATGGGTGGTATACAAATGTAATAATAAATAAATAAAAAAGAAAGAAAGAAAGAAAGAAAGAAAGAAAGAAAGAAAGAAAGAAAGAAAGAAAGAAAGAAAGAAAAAGTGGCTGATCCAGCCTGACTTCATATTAGAAGGCAATAGGACATAAAATGACTGCCTTTGTATCTAGTCTATGCTCAGCCTCTGTTGTTAAAGTCCTGTAACAACAATCTTGCTATTTGTTTTTGAATGGGAGTGAGATCAAAACATGCCTTTTCCATGAGGCAATAAGTCCATATGGGTGAGGCCCTTCAGCATTGGGATGACCACAGTTGAAGGGAAAAGATTCTCATGATTGTTGGAGGCCAGCTGAATGGAAAAAGGCAAAGTATGGAAGAAATAAAGAAACAGAATATAATTAAAAGGATAAAGTCAGAATCCCTCAGGACAAACATAGAAACAGCAAGAGACTTTGAAAAGCTGCATCAGTTAGTAGATTGAACTGGATTAATTGGAGGAAGGTGGGTAAACAAGAAGAAGAAGAAACAGACAAATTCATCAGATTTCTTCCACCAAGTTGGAAGAACAAAATGTTTGTCCTTGAACCCCAGCAGAGGAGATGAGGAGAGAGCCCAACCACTGGGAAGTGAATCAACTATGACCACCATTGTGAATAAGCTGGCTGAGAAAGAAGCAGAAGAAGTGGCTCACAACGTTTCAGTTGTTGGTTATTGTTTTGTTGTATTTATGTTCCAATGGCTTGAATCATGGCCATCTGAATTCAGTGATTTGTTCATTTCAAGGGCAAGATGGTTTTCAGAAAAAGTGGGCTAGTTTCCAGTCCCCCTTTCTCTCTGGCAGAGAGTCTGGATGATTGAAGTCATTAGGACTTAATTCAAACCAATGGTCTGAAGATCTAGAAACATCTCTGAGTCTCTTCTTGCCATCACTTAAGAAAGTGTGAATGTGTGGAGTGAAAGATGTCTACTTTTAATACTTTTGCAAGCATGAGCAGAGCTGAAAGGGGGTGTTTCCCCCTCTGCAATTTTGGCACCAGAGATCTGAAAGCAATGCTCTTTTCGGGCAGAATGTTTGAACTACAGGGACATTTCATGCTTCCATGTTAGTCTGCACTGAGGAGAAAGCTAAGAGAGGGAAAGCAAATCTTCCAGTCAAGCTTTTCGAGTAGAGACAGGGTTGCTCCATGGGATCAGAGACAAAGAGCCAGGCAAAGAGTCAGCTCCCTTCTCTCTCCCAGATTCTCCTGTAGCCCCTCCGCCTCCCCCAACCCTATAGGAGATATGGAGCTGACTCTTTACTTGCCACAGACATAACACACAAATAATAGCATGTTTTGCACAGGTGAGTTCAAAGGGATACACTATTCTTGAATAACACTATTTCAGGATAGAACTATTTCCAAAGACTCCCTTTGATTTCACCCCTCCAAAACCAGATCAAGCATTGACAGTGGCTATCCCTATGGATCTGTCAAAACTCACCTCCGTTGCAACCTCAGTTGCTCCCTAATGTTAAAGAGAGTGACCAGTCGGTATTTTTTTCTAGCAACTGGTGATGTTTAACAGGAGGGCCAATGAACCCAGAGGAATCCACCACTTGTTTTCCTTAAGTGACCATCATTCAAATGGGTAAGGACAGCTGGGGCATGTCCTGAAAGGGGTAGAGGGGGCCAAAAGTTCAAGAGGTCACTCGCAATGCAGGTACAAAGGGGCAGGGCTTCAATCACATGGTCAGGACTGCCGTCTTGATTTTTTTGGACACCCCTCCCTGCAGACCCTGCTTAGGACAGCACCAAGCTTTGTTACTGAGGCATAACAACACCTGACAGTCAGGGCTGTGCTCAGTAGGTTGACATCATTTACTGCCACCTCTATCACTGCAGTGAATGTGGCTGTGACAAGCAGCCAATAGATTATATAGGAGCAGAATGACTGAAGCTACATTAAATAAGTGGACATATAGTGAAAACTCCACTAATTAAAATAAATAAGAGAAATGGAGTGGGAGCTGAAAAGTGTAAATACCTTTTAAACCGTACAATTTCCTTAAGACTGCTTAAATAATTAAGAAATAATAATACATAATTAAATATTAATTCCCACATCATAATTAGATTTCCAGGAAATCAATTTCATTCATTAACACATTTATGATCTCATTATGCTTCTCCGTGAATTAGAAATTAATCTTTGCTTTTTTGTGATCAAAGATCCTATCATGTTAAGAACTCTAAAATGTGTTTTAAATGGGACAGGGAGTTTTCCCTACCTGGAGAAGCCTAAGAAATCTCCTTCTGAGCTTGATTCCTTTCTCAGTTTTATTATAACGTATTGCTATCCTGCTTGTGCATTTCCAGTTTGTCTGGTGATGGAGATGTACCTGTTAGCTCTGCCACTACATCTCTGAACAGGCTGATCTTAGCACTTCTTTTTTTTTTTTAAGTTTTTTATTTTTTACAACAAACACAAACATACATAAACAAACAAGAACATAAAAAAACATAAAAACCATCTTCCATCTTAAACCGTGTGTCAGCCAGTTACCAGTCATTTGTGCCATCCTTTCATAGTCTTCACTCACCATTTATATAGATTCTCATGTTATCTATCCAACATATATTTACATATTTATCAGTTATCAATTATTAATCATTTGTGACTAGTCTATCTATAACACCACCTTTCATTATAAGATTTGTATCATTTTTGTCCATTGATTATATATATATATATATAGTAATTTATATCAGTTTATCAAGTTTCTATTATATAATTTCCTAATCTATTACCTTACTGTATCTTTTCGTCCAACCATTGATAAAACAAATCCCATATCATATAAAATTGTTTGTCTTCTTGCTCTCTAATTTCAAATGTCAATTTACTCATCTCAGCACATTCCATAATTTTCTTAATAACTTCCTCCTGCATAGGTACTTTTTCATTCTTCCAATTCTTAGCAAATATAATTCTAGCCGCTGTCAAAACATTTACAATCAGATATTTCAATTCTTTACTGTATGTTTCCGGTATAGCACTTCTGATTACTGATTTTGCTCTGTCGGATCTCTGCATGCACTTGAACAGAGGAAGAATATATGACCGGGATTATGCAGGATCATGAGTCTCCATTGCGCTGAGAATTCTACCAACATTCTACTTACTCCATTCATTCTACTCAGCAGAACAAGGTGGCAGGCCAACCTCTATGTGAATGGAGAGAGTAGGCCCAGCCTGTATACCCCAGTCTCCATTTTTAATAGGCATGTGCTCAGGAGAGTACACAAACAGGGCTTTCTACAATTTGGAAGTTCATAATTTTTTTTCTTGCTGTCCTCTATTATCCGTGTGTCCTCTGCCTCATTTTTTTTTTTTAGATTTTATTTTATCCCACCTTTATTTTTTATATATATATAACTCAAGGTGGCAAAGATATCTAATACTCCTTCCTCCTCCTATTTTCCCCACAACAACAACCCTGTGAGGTGACTTGGGTTGAGAGGGAGTGACTGGCCCAAAGTCACCCAGCTGGTGGGACTAGAACTCACAGTCTCCTGCTTTCTAGCCTGGTGTCTTAACCACTACACCAAACTGGTTCTCTATTTGAGATATTTTATATCTCTCAAATTGAGACAGTTATTCAGGCAGCATGCATAGAATTATTCATATTTTTAGATCGCAGCATACTTAATTATTTGTTTATATTGTGTATTTGTATACACATTTTAAAGATTGATAAAAGGGAGCATTCATGTCATGTAAAGATGAAATGAGATTCTCCAGGGTCTGAACTTTGCTTCATTCTGGCTTTCAGTAAACATCATTTCTCCAGAATGAGAAGAAGGTAACGGGAAGATGCCCAATATCTTTTTGCATACATTATGAATGAAGCTAATCAATCTATAAATCTACCTCTGAATCCTCCTCTGCTTTCTTTGTGTTAAATTCTGAACTGAACTGTCTGCAGGAGTCATTCCTGTAAAGTTTTTATAACCTTTTGCTATTTGTACCCCTGCTAAGTATAATTAATATGCAATCATACTTTTGTGAAGAATATTTCCCAATTTCAATGTGGATAAAATCTGAATATCTAGTTCATTATCATGCTGAATTATTCCAAAGACTATTCCCAAGATAACTTCAAAAACTGAATTTCAGAGTTAGACTCACTTGCCATATATGAAATAATGGACCACACTCACTGCAATCCTTCCAGGATCTAAGTCACTGTGGTGTAGTGGCTAAAATGTTGGACTTGGACTTGGAGACACAAGTTGCCCTTTCAGCCAATCACAATCTCTTAGCCCAATATTGTAGGGATGTTCCTATTAGGAGGAGAAAAGGAGAGGCCTGCCATATACCACCTTGAATTCCTGGAGGAAAGCTGGAATATAAATATAATAACATGACTATGAATCACTAACATCTCATTTTATAAGTGGGAAGGTGTATTGGGAGCCAACCCAATACATTTTGATACATTAATTAAAGGGCAACGTGGTGATCATCACTATTGCCTTCTGCATACCAATGCCATTGTGACTGGCAATGGATTCTTGTTTTGATACTAGTGACTGCAGCTTAACAGGAGAAGCAGGTGACTTGGCACAGGCATCTGTTGCCACTGCAACTACTGAATGTGGAAGCTGCGTCTCTTTATCTATTAGTATGGGCAGCTGTGCTCAGAAAATGACTGGTTCAAAGCATTCCCTTCTATCTCCAAGCTAGGATGTAGCCTCCAGTTTCTCAGGACCAAAATCCAACAGCCTGGAATCAGGCTGGCTTTTGTTAGATTTGGGTAAAAGGAATTCAGAAAGCATTTCAGTGTTTTCCTATGGATTTACAGTTCTGTTGCCCAGTTTGCTAATTTGGTCTTTCAAATCAGCATTCAGATAAATAGTCTACAGGACTGACACATAATACAAAATGTGTTTTTGCCCTCTCTAATAAATACCATGATCTACATCTAACAGACAGTAATTTAATGCTCTTCCATTAAGAGGTAGGAAAGGAAGCTAAGAAGGTCATGATAAGAGACAATAAGCTCTGTTTTAAATAAGAAATAAAATTGGATGCCATCTGCATGTCTCCACAGAAGTAAGTCCTATAAGTATGTGTAGTACTTTTTAAGCAGCCTAAAGTACTCTATTTTAAGTCATCTGGATATTCAGTAAGCTTTGAGACCACAACAAAGCATTTTAAATAGGGCTATTACCATATCTGGGCTGCAAGGAAAAAATGTCTTGGCTGCTAGTGATCTTCCAGATTTTTGTAGGCCAAATATGTTCACCTTAATTTTAAAGTATTTGAATAGTCATGTTTTAAACATGAACCAGAAATTCCAATAATGGCACAGGTGAGACATAGCATGAGCTACAATAATATTCTGATTAGAAATTTAAGCCCAAACTGGAGAGTCAGGCACGACTTGAAAAATCTTAGATTTTCTCCATGTATGTCAAAGTTATTTCTCATACTGATAAAGGGAACAGCAGTTGTTATTGTTTTATTGTTATTGTTATTGTTATTGTTGGCCGCACAGTCAGCCAGATGTTTAGACAGGATTTGGCATTCTTATCCACCTATCGAGTCCTTCCCAAGGATCTGGGATAGGCAGATGTTGTTTGGTGGTGTTAAAGGTATCGTCGCAGGATATAAGCTTTCCAAGTAAAGCTTCCTTTTGCAATTGGCTGATGTTGACTTTGTCAATGCTGATGGTGTCCAGGTGGTGCTCCAGATGTTTTGGGATTGCACCCAAGATGGCTACTACTATTGGTACTATCTTTGCTTTCTTTTGCCATGGTCATTCTACCTCTATTTGCAGGTCGTTGTATTTTATGATTTTCTCCAGTTCTTTCTCTTCTCTTCTGCTGTCTTTCTCTTCTCTTCTGCTGCTATCACAATGTTCACTATCCAGACTTTTTTGTCTTTCTTATCAACAATTGTTAAGTCTGGGGTGTTTTGTATCAGGTGCTTGTCTGTTTGAATTCTAAAGCTCCGGAGCACTTTAGCTTCTTGATTTTCTATTCCTTTGTCTGTTTTGTGGTCCCACCAGTTCTTGCTTGCAGGCAAATGGTATTTCTTGCAGATTTTCCAATGTTGCTACATCGTCATGCTGTTGTTTGTAGTCAGTCTGTGTGATCTTCTTGCAGCAGCTAACTAGGTGGTCCACTGTTTCTTCAGCTTCTTTGCAGAGGTGTCACTTGCTGTCTGTTGCTATCTTCTCGGTTCTGGCTTTATATGCATTTGTTCTTAAGGCTTGGTCTTGTGCAGCGAGAATTAGCCCCTCTGTTTCTTTCTTCAACTTTCCTGCTCTTAGCCATTGCCAGGTCTTCTTGTTATTTATTTTGCCTGCTAGTTTTTTTTTGTGTACTGGCCATGTAATACTTTGCCTTGCCATGTCTCTTTTCTTTTTCTTTTTTTTCTTTTTCTTTTTCTATGTTGTCACACAGTCAGCCAGATGTTTAGGCTGGATTTGGCATTTTTATACACCTATTGACTCCTTCCCAAGGACCTGAGATGATGGTGATGATGATTTCAATTTATATGGCCACTCATCTCAGATTAGTAACTCTGGCTGGTGAACAGAGATAATAACATCAATTTAATCATTAACAACAATATGGAAATATTAGTGTTATGTTGAAGAATGGAACTGAAACAATTGCTGTAACTGTTAGTGTCTAAGAAAAAAGAAGCAATGAAAAGGAAGTCATAAATCCTACAGAATGTTGAAAAATAGTAAGGCTGCAGGTCTGGGTGGTGTAACTGGAGAAGGGTTAAAATATGGACATGGTTTGCTTATAGAGTCACTTACAACTTTTTTAATATGTGTATGTGAAGGCTGCATCTTTGCCTGATGATTAGAAGAGGACTGTAAATTATTTCCCCATATAGGTATTCCTCACTTAATGATCATTTGTTTAACAATGGTTCAAAGTTATGATGGCCTCAGAAAAAGTGCTTTATAACCTGTACTTGCACTTACAACCATTGCAAATCATTGCATCACTCCTTGCAGTCACATGATTGCAATTTGCGACCTGTTTTACGATGGTCATTAAGCAAATCATTGTGGTCGTTAAGCAAATCATGTGGTCATTAAGTGAATTCCAGCAAAAAGTCCATTGGAGAAGCTGGATTTGTTTAATGACCATGTGATTCACTTAATGACCATCTGATTCGCTTAACCATAGTGATGCACTTAATGACCATCATAAAAATGGTCGTAAAATTGGGTCTGGTCACATGGTGACTTGCTTAACTACTGCCCCACTTAATGACCAATTTTCTGGTCCCTATTGTAGTTGTTAAGTGAGGACTACCTGTACAAAAGGGGAGGCAACAAGAGTCAAACCAAACCTACAGCAAGTTTACTCGTCAAGTGCACCTGGGAAGATGTAGTGATTGGGATCTAAGTATTGCCAGTTATAGCTGAAGGAGAATACACAGAGGAAGACGCCAAGATGATACAATTAATAAAAATGTATTAATTAAGTCCATATACATACTGTGTGGGGAGATCCCCCTTCAATCAGCTGTGGGGTGCATCTTCCTTGCCACTTGCGTACAAACAGTGGCAAGGAAGATGCACCATGGCAAACCATTCACAAAGAGGTTGCTTTTGTTGGGCTGCTTTTATAGCCCTTTGACTTCTCCTTCTCCCTACCCCCAGAGTTGTTTAGTTTAGGCATCAGCAAGGGAAGGTTACATATTAGTGAGGATTAGCTATATTGTTAAGTGTCTAGCTGGTACTGGGTGCCTAGTTAAGGCAAATGCAGAAAATAGTTACAGTCGTGTGAAAAAGAAAGTACACCCTCTTTGAGTTCTATGGTTTTACATATCAGGACATAATAAAAATCATCTGGTCCTTAGCAGTTCTCAAAAGTAGGTAAATACAACCTCAGATGAACAACAACCCATGACATATTACACCATGTCATCATTTATTTTACAAAAAGAAAGCCAAAATGGAGAAGCCATGTGTGAAAAACTAAGAACACCTTATGATTCAATAGCTTGTAGCTATTGTGCCTTTAGCAGCAATAACTTGAAGCAATCGTTTTCCTGTATGACTTTATCAGTCTCTTACATCATTGTGGAAGAATTTTGGCCCACTCTTCTGTACAACATTGCTTCAGTTCACGGAGGTTTGTGGGCATTTGTTTATGCACAGCTCTCTTGAGGTCCCCCACAGCATTTCCATCGGGTTGAGGTCTGGACTTTGACTGGGCCATTGCAACACCTTGATTCTTTTCTTTTTCAGCCACTGTGTTGTAGATTTGTTGTTCATCTGAGGTTGTATTTACCTACTTCTGAGAACTGCTAAGGACCAGATGATTTTTATTACGTCCTGATATGTAAAACCATAGAACTCAAAGAGGGTGTACTTTCTTTTTCACACGACTGTATCTAACTAGGGTCAGAGCAGCAAGGCTGTTATCTTGCTGTTTGTGCCAAACAAAAAAGTAACGTGCAAGTTTGGAAAGCAAATAGATAGAGCTAGTGTTAATTAAAAATACAGATCAATCACCTGACCCTAAGCAACCCATCCATGACCAGAAAGTTTCTTCTATGTGGAGAAAGTGGCATTTCATTCCAGCTGCAGCCCTTCATTGGGTGTTATTCTAGCTCAGCGTTTGTCAACCTCGCAACTTGAAGATCTGTGGACTTCAACTTAGTTATTTCCTTCTTCTAAGTCACTTTTGAATCTGTAAGCTAACTTATCAACTGTGTATTTCCCAGTGGTTTCCCATCCAAGTACTAACCAGGACTAACTCTGATTAGCTACCAAGCTTAGAGAAGATTGTGCCACCACCCACTGAGACCTAGGTACAAAAGTGGGATAAAAATAGCAACAATAAGAAAATAAGGTTTATACAGATGTTTTTTTCATCGAAGGACCTTAAGGAGTGAGGATATCTCTTTTAGAATCTTAATAGCATAGCCATTATCTTCCCAAAGCTGTAAAAAAGCTTCCCCATGGAATAATTATTATTTATAGGAAGCCTATTTTGTTCTCATACATATTTTCTCTGAGCTAGGATCCTTTATGACCATCATATATTTTCATTTGTGGCACAAAGATATGGAGGCAACTTCAACTTTGTGAAAGTACTTTTTATTAAGCCATAGTACTACTAAGATGTTATACTATAAAAATGCTCATTCTGGTGGTTGTCATATTATTACTTATACACAGAGCTAAGTTTGCACTTTTTCTCAGATTTTAATATACAGAAAAAATAAAAAAGAAAACAACTGAATTGTATTATATAAGCACATAGAGAAAGTCACTGTGCCCAATTCTTAAAGATATAGTTAAACCTAGATAACATGGAATAATATTAATTGATCTTTCCATGGTACCAATGGAAAATTTGTTCATAGTTCTTCAGTGTGGGAACTAGTACGTTCCATCTATTGTGAACAAAGCCAAAGACAATTGAAATTGTCAAATAGTTAGTAAATAGGTTATTGAGTGAACTACAATTTTAATATAACTTCTCACATTTAAAAAGGCTAATTAAAACAGCAGACACATTTGTAGCCAGAAAAATCCTTTATCTGGAGTAAAAAGATGTGACGCTAGTTGTCATAAAGAAGCTTGTCTCCTAGCCTCAGACACACAAGGAAATTTGTCACTAAGGCCTATTTCTAATCATTTTCTTCACAAGTAATAATTTGGGGGGGGGGGGGTTTTGTTTTTTTTTTTGTTTTTTTGTAGTGGGGAGGTCAAAGACTTTGGTGACTATTTTATTTTTATATGGAAATGCCATCTTATTTACTGCTAAATTTAAGAAGATGGAGCAATAGATGGTCTATGTGACAAGATTTAATAATATGTTAGGAGCTAGTTTTATATTAACATTTTATGGATATATTCTTAGTTTCTACAAATGTTGCTCACTTATTCATTATCCTACATATCTTTTTTATGATTTTACTAGCACTACTATATTTTTGGTTGTACTTTATTATATCTTCTGGTTGTTATACACACACACACACACACACACACACTTTTTTTTTTTTTAAAGTAATACCTGCTAAATTAGTCACAATGCAAATTGTAAAAGGTCAGAACCTGGGAGGCCATGAGTTTTAATTCTCCCTTGGGCTTGAAAGCCAGCTGGGTAACTTTGGGTCAGTTGCTCTCTCTCAGCCCAACCCACCTCACAGGGTTGTTGTTGTGGGGAAAATGGGGGTGGAACATTGGAAATGTACACTGCCTTGAGCTGACCCCAAATTAAGTTGGGTAATGGATACGTACATATATATTCAGTTTCATTTCTATGCCAACTAGATGTCTTGTTAGCCTGGGTATTTTTTTTTTTCCTTTCTTTTTGGGGGCAGCCGGGGGGGGGGCAGACATTAAGTACCCCAAGCATTTTGAAGGCTCCCCAGCACTTTTTACTTGTAATCCCACTAAATCTTAGTCATGTGAAATAGATAGGGTCTAGTCAAGGACAGTTTCAAAAGCAATAATGGTGTCCCAAAGTCACTGATGAAGTCTACTGTATGTCTGACCTGAAAGTTGTATAGAAGGCTTTGAACATTATCCCATAATCTATACATTCCCCTCAGGGCCTCATTTGGAAATTTTGTACAGGTTCCTATTGTATTAACCATACTTTTCTACCTGTTTCCAGTTCAGGTTATAAAGCTGTTTCTCTTTCTTACTTCCTTTTAGGGAATTCAGTTCAAGCAGCATTTGAATTTTAATAGACAGCACAGAGAGCAGTGTTTCCATTTCCAGCATCTATAGCAAAACAAGGGAGCTACATAGAGGAGATCTGAAATTAAAATTATTTTCTCCGCCTTTGATATTGCATGAATAGCCTGCAGAGATCGCACTCCCTCAGCTATTTTCAGCGTCGTATGGAAATGCTTGTATTCTGACCCTGCTTCCTCAGCTGAAATACACAGCTTCCTTGCTGCCAGGGAGGTACCAGTTTGATTCACATTTGTGAAAACATAGCAAATATATCAAAGTAGACCTTTAACAGGAACGGAAAAAGCAAGCCTCTGCAGAGTTCATAATGGATAGATCTTTACAGTAGGAACTCCCCAAGCGTTCGTCCTAATATGTTTAATTCCCCAGAACAGTAAAGGGTTCAGTTTGGAACATTTCCCCCCTCTCTCACATTGAAATAGTAAGAGGGTGAATTGGAAAACCATGTCCCACTTTGAGTTATTAAATCTATTGACCTTAGGCACCTCTTCTGGGGAATGTGTTTCCGTGGAATTGTTCTTGTGTGTGTGTGTATGTGTTTTGTCAAGATGAAAAGAGATATTATATATGCCATGGCATGTCCTGAGTGTTTCTCTGGAGCCAATTTGTGGTATTTGCAGACCTCCCTGACATTATCAAATGGATTGGCATTTCAAATATTTGCGGTGCTCAGCGGACACTAATTCAAGGAAGGTGAACCCAGGGCTCCTCCTGTTGTGGCACAGCAAGTGGTGTGTGTCTTTTTAATCACCACGGCTGAAATAAGATCAAAAGGCAATGTGTTGCGAGTTCCTTAAAGCTGCTGTCACAGCACAGTGAGAGGGAACGGGAGGGAAGCAGTGCAGGAGGCTGAGTGTTACAGCCAGAAAACCACTTTACCCCTTTGTCCCTGTAGCCACAATCCCAACATGTATCGGTTATACAATAAGGATGTTCAGGGGAAAGGAAATTCAAGATATAAAGAGTTCTCCCCAGATAGCTTCCAAATAATGAGTGTGTATCACCTAACCAGCTTTTCAGCTACTCCTCCATTCCTATCAATAAATCAAATAAATTCCTATGAAGTGAAACCAACGAGGTCATACAGCAGTAATATCCATGGATTGCACACAATGTGAATTAAAGCACAGAAAATATGTTCTTTTTGTCAAACCATCTTCTCCTAGTTTAGGAGTGTGTCAGCTTTTTAAAGTGACTGAAATATTATTGGAAAACTTGCTATGCGATTATGCAACCCAGCCTTAGTGTAACACAGGGCTGCTATGTTTGACTATTTCAGTAATTCCCAGCATGATCCACACTGGGTGTGAACTATGAATATCGTAGTTCAGCACAAGTAGAGAACATCAGAATGGACATACACAGTTATGCATTTGGTCTTTCGTCCAAAGGCTAGTCTCATTCAAACAGAGGCTAACACAACATTGTAAAATATTAACAGGCAAAATCAGTCTAATTTAATCCTTGGAGCATAATTATTGGTTCCATGCCCATCATTTCATACCCTGCCAACCCCATTTACAATGTGCATTCATTTGTTACCATCTCATTAAAGAGCCTACATGCAAGCAGCTACCTATCAATGAGATCTCCTTAACTAATGTCACACTAAATGTACCTTCTCAATAGTACAGAGGTCATGAAATCTTTTGTCCTTTCCATCCATAGAATGACTAGATAGAGGAAAACATGTGAAAAGGACTACTGTATAGATGTTACTGTTTCAGGTATCATAAGAAAATAATACCAGCTCTGCTGGATTAGGCCAAGGTCCATCTTTGTTCAGCTTTTTAGTTTTCATCATGGTCACCCAGATCCCCCGGAGATTCTAGGAAGGAAAATATGTAGAGATACCTCTCTCCCACCATTGTTTCCTGCAACTGGTACTTGGAAAAATGGTGTCCCCAACCTGAAGTCAGCCTGAGTCTTTCAAGACATATGGCAATTGACAACCCGTTCAGCACATATTTATCCAATCACCTTTTAAAACCATCCAAGTTAGTGTTTATCATCATATCTTATGATAGTGAATTCTACAGCTTAATTGTTATGTGAAGAAGTGCTTTGTTTTGTCTGGTCTAAATCTCCTTCCTATCAACTTCACCGGATGGTCCCTGAGAGAGGGAGAAAAACTTGTGTCAGAGATATTAAAGACTCGTCATCATATTCAATCTACTTTCCCAGGAGATTGATTATACTCTGGGGAATCATCTGTGGCCTTAATCTATTTTATCGTGGTTGCCAATACATACATGCCAGATCTATTTTTGGTGAAGTCATCATAGGATCATTGAAGGAATGTGCAACTTCATTCCATTTTGAAAGAAATGCAGACAGGCTCTTCCTTTACAAAACTCTGTGCTCTGGCAACCAGAGGGTGATCTTTAACTTCCCTTCATTAAGAAAATATAATGAAGTTTGTAGAGGTCACATAGCTCATATATAAGACATTTCAGTTGACTATTCATTTTGTTTTGGTACAATAGCCCTATTGAATGATACTCATTTAGTCTTTGGCATGTTGAATGTCCCCTGGGCTGATGTTGCATAACTCTACTTCTAAGGAGGGCTCTGATCATGGTCTTCGATAATTCAGTAAATGAAATATAAGGCTCTTGTTTAAGTCTTAAATTTCAATACATTTGTTAAAGATTCTGGCATCTTATCTTTTATTTGCATAAGCCTGGAAGAAAGGCAAAGAAATTAGACTTTGGGTTCAGCCTTAGTGATTCCTCACAATGCAAATAAAGGGTTCTAGAGTCACAGAACTACAGTGAAGCCAATCATGTCAGCTGATATTAGGAAAGCCGATTGGATAGGTATTTTTGGAAATCTGCTGTTTATGGAAGTATCTTGATTTCAAACCCTTTCCTAAGGGGACCTCACATTTTAAATAACCAAGACCCTGCTATATTTTATACTATATGATTCATAGTTTATTACAGTCTTAGACCAGTACAAGAAGTTTGTTCATGAATGACCTATGTTCACTTATAAAACTAAGAAATCTTTAGATAACATTTAATACATATTTAGGATACAGATACTGTATAAGACAACCTGGCAGAAAATCATAGGTAGGATTCAGACGAAACAGTCCATGTCTAAGATATAAGTAAGATAGAATCTACATATCTACATACTATATGATTAAAAATACAAAATTCACCTTTGTAGGAAATATAATTGTGGCAACATAAGAGAGAATATTCTAGTATATCTGAGAGCAAAACATGATTCATACTCCCATATTTCAAAGAACAGGTACTGATTATAATACAAGCAGCGAGCAAGAGACATGCTAATCAAAAAGCACTTAGTCTTAATCCATCCTCACCTTTGTTTTTTGATAGCAAGGTGGGGGGGGGGGAATAAAGACAAAAACAGTCAAGGAGTCAATAACTGTCATATTACAGTACTGTGTATGACAATAACATGTCATACACAGTCCTGTATTTCACCTTTCTCACATACTGCCTTTCAACCCAAAATCTTGTGGCACATTAACAATGTTATTTTCTTTAAATGCATGGGGTCTGTGTTGCTTTCCTACAAATGGCTACTCTTCCAGGATCTGCCAAAAGTATTTTTCATAACCATCCAGCACATAAAAAGCCTTCCAGAGAGGCTTGCATAAGAAATTGCTGTTGGCAATATCATCCGCCATGTGTGTTAGTATAGAAAATGGAGAACAGGCAAGCAGAAAAGCATCAGACTTGGGACCAGAGTGCATGACTGGATGAATAGTTTGGCACCACAGAGAAGGCTATCAGCATGGAAACAGCCCTCCTTTTAGAGTGCCAGAGGGTTCCTTTGTGGAAACTAGAGGCAATAAAAGATATGTTGTAAGGCAAGCCAAACAAGAGGCACACATCTCTGAGACAAAAGGTGCATTAGGACGTCTGCCGCATTCAGCAGATTCCCTCCACTGGTAAGAAAAGAAAGACGTTACTATGAGAATGTGTAACGACATCCATTCTGCACCGTGAGGATCTGAGGCTTCACAAGGAATTTAACTCTGTATCTTGTGAAGATATAAGTAACAGCAATTTTTTAATTGACTTGATTAACCTCAAAAACCTAGGAAGCATAAACTGGATATGACAACTAAGTTGAAAACTGAATTTTAAAAGATACTTTTGTCATGATCCAGGTCAGATAATAGCCTAATGCAGATTTTCAGAAACACTGAATGTAAGTATCACATTTCTTGATTTGGAATAAGGCTTCATGAAATCATAATATATTAATTACTTTTGAGAAATGAAAAAGAGAAAAAAATGATTGTTTTAACTTGCTTAAATTATGAAATACTTGAGATTACCCTGATATTTTCTGAAACATATATGTTGCACCTTTGTGATACCAAAATGTGCATGTTAGCTCATCATATTTTCTTTCCATTTCTTTCTAAAGATTATCTCCCTTTTAGACTCACTTGGTTTAGAAGTTCTTTTATACCTGGTGTTTCTACAATAACAATCCTGTAAAAAAATTCCCCCCTTCAGTTTTTATTAATTTGTTTTTAAATATGATATGTTTGCATTGTAAAGTTGTCAAAGCTAATATTTATACAATTGGTTGCAAAAGGCCTTTTCTCTTGGAGAAGTTTATACCTCGTGTGCAAATATCTGCAAATGAATGATGTCCAACCAATAATGTCCAATTTCTGTCTGTAATATTATATATATACATACTGTATACATACACATATACAATACATACATATATGTATACACATACATACACACACAGAAACAGATATAGATACAGATATATAGATATAGATATAGATATAGATATAGATATAGATATAGATTAGACATAGATGCAGGTACAGATAAATATAGAGATATAGATATAAATATAAATATAAATATAGATACAGATTAGATATAGATACAGCTGCAAGTTACCTACAAAGATCAGAATTATGCAAGCAATGGTATTCCCTGTGACACTCTACGGAAGTGAAAGTTGGACTTTGAAGAAGCAGGATAGGAAGAGTATTGACACTTTTGAATTTTGGTCTTGGAGAAGGTTACTGAGAATATTGTGGATAGCCAAGAAAAAAAAAAAAAGGAACATCGAACAAATCAACCCAGAGTTCTCCCTCAAGGTACAAATGACCAGGCTCAAATTATCCTATTTCAGACACATTATGTAAAGACATAGCTCTTTGGAGAAGGCTCTAATGCTGGAAAAGGTGGAAGGAAAGAGAAGAAGATGACCAGCAGGAAGATGGATGGACTCAGTTACAATGGTGATGAGTGCACCATTGGAAGACCTGAAAGACCAGGTTAGGGACAGATCATCATGGAGAAAACTGATCTATGAGGTCACTAAGAGTTGACAACAACTTGATGGCACATAATCAGCTACAATTACAAAATATGATCAGTTATGATACTGATACAAATTAGAGATAGAAATAGAGATAGAGATGATAGAGATAGTGATGATAGAGATGTGTGTTATATCATTATAATATTGTACATTATACTACCAGCTTGGCTACATTGGTTTCAGGTATGGAAGGTACTATACACACCTGCATGCCTTGCAGAAACCTATGAATTTCTCACCACCCAATCTCTTCAGCTTTCCCCCTTAAACCATATCTGAATCTAAGTATACATAAGAACCTGTGTACCCTCAGTCGGTCTAGTTCTCCATGTAGCTCAGTATTGCCAACACAAACTGGAAATGGGTCTTCAGGCTGGAATTTTTCCAGCCATATCTAGTGAGGCTGGGAATGGAACCGGGGGTCTGCTGAGCTATGACTGTCTTGCATAGATACCTACTTTAGATATGTAAACAGCAGTGTCAGGGAGGGAAAACTCAGACATTCCCATCTGCTGCAATCCTCACAGAAGTTACAGTACCACCCCCCTGTTACACACAAGCTGCTCATGGCACCTGGAAAGAAGTCTTTGTGGATTCCTGTATAATACTTGAAATAGTTACATTACATTTAAAATTGGTGTGGTTTAGAAAGGACTGCTTTGAAACAAAAAGTCGCTGGAGTACGGAAGGCTACGCATATTGTTATCCACTGGATAGATACAATTAAAATGCATTTTCCTTTTCTTAATCAGGCTGCAAATATTCTTTATGCCATGGAATGAATTGCTGCTGACCTATTTTTACCCTTTCTTGACTGTGTAAGGAAGAGCTTACTGTATAGCTTGAGCAAGCATTGTTACATTCAGCTTGGTGGCTCTCAGCCATCTGACTATGCTGTCTGTGTCTTAATAATGAGCACGGAGGTCATATGCAGAGGATAGATTAACTCTGGGAGAAAGTGACAGAAAGAGGAAAGTGATATAGCGAGGCCTGTGCTAGAATGCTGGAGGCAGAGCAGGCAGTCTTCTAGCCCAGCACTCAGATGTCATGATGATGAGCGTGATAGAAATAGATAGATGAAGTCAAGGTAGAGGCAGAGGGTTGGGTGAGCTTAAAAATGCCTCTGGCAGACCATCCAAACTTTTCCTGAGTTGTATACTGCTATTTATTCCTTATATTACACCCTGTTGCAAAAGGGAAAAAATATATCATCACTAGACTTGGGTAACATTTCACCTTACTTCAGTCCTGTCTGAGTATGGATAAAGGTGGCAAGTCAGGGTTGGTGAAAAGCATGCTTCTCCCATTTATTTATTATGGGATTTATATCCTGTCTTTTCACCAATGGATGGCACCCAAGGTGAGTAAACACAACAACAAAAGGCATTAATACTCAAGCAATCCTATCACCAAATGCACAAAACCAGAGTTATATAAAGCCACTCTGCTCTGTCAAAGCCACCCCATTTGAGGTGGCATCTTGGCTCAGAAAGTTGAATTGTTGTGCCTTGAAGCTTTCCGAGTTGAGGCTAACTCAGTTCAGGGCTGCTGCTCCCCAGTGCAAAGGGGCTTCTGCCCTTGAGGAAGCCCATGCGTAGAAGAGAGTTGTAGCGCCTGGATTGAAGTGAGGCAGGTGCAGTTAGAAGGAAGAAGAGTTACACTTTGATTCAGTACTTTGCTTCCAAGAGACGGAAGCCAAAGTATCATTGAATCAAGGGTCCCAGTGAAGTTTTCACTAATTAAAACCCTATAAAGCAATGCAAACCACTAACATGATACCCACTTCATCACTCAATGCAGGCATAATTTATGAGTCCCAACACATATTTATAATGTATGTTTAGGAACTGTGTAAGTATACATATAAAAGCCCTGCTCAGCATTTTATCTTGAACAGGAGTGATTGGGAGTTCTCCACCAGTCTTACTCAGGTTTTAAGTATTCATTGTAATTTGTCCACAGAGCCTTTTTGGTCTGTATATATTATGTATATATCATCTCTATCCCAGAAAATTCCTAAAAAAATTATATTCGGACCTACAGAGAAGGATCAAGAATGGGACCATACTTTCACAAGCCCTTGTCATACAAAAATAAGTTAACCACAGATTCTTGTGAAACAAATGTAAACCCTTTGCTCCCACCAGATTGTGCAGGGATGCAAATGTGGCATCAGACGATATCTGGCTTGCATTCCACTTTGCTCATCAAAATCCATAAAAATATGGGAGTGAAAAATAGACTCATGACGGAAAGCGTACTTTACCAAGAGTAGCAGTTACATTTAAACAACAAACAGCAAAGAGAGAATGCACCATAAAGACATTTAAATCAAAGAAGACTGCATTGAATGAATGTCCATGCTAAAGAATGAAAACAGATTCAACTTTTTAATGGTTTTGTGCAATTTGTATTAACAGCTAAATAAATGAAGAGAAGAAAATACAGGACTCTGAATCTTAAGAAAAGTTATGCGTGTAACACATGGATACCCATGGGGAGTGCCCATGACAAAATGTGTGTGATGAGGTCACCATGCTTACGCATTTGTGTCAGAGTTGCCATCCTTATAACCTCATTGTGCTCATGCCATCATTTTGGTGTTCCTGTTGTTTGCTGCAAGTGATAAAGACATTTTCAATGCTGCTGCATAATATAAACAGTAGATTTATTTCTGATTTAGTCCAACTTTGAGATCTGAGATTTGAAGAGGGTGTGGTTCAGGATTTAAGATTTAGCCATAGACTAAAATGGAGAAGCAGCAAGATGCCTTGAACTGCTTTAGTTTTTTATGGTAGTACAGAATGAAAATAACAAAGATATGAGACTCTTTAGAGGACATGAACCTGCCAAGTTTCAGCTGGATGTCTTCAAGGATTTCACTGCAATGTGTCTTCATGGGTGTAGGGTGGTGGATCAGGGGCCAAATGATAAAAACAGCATTGTGCTGCCATGATGCAAAATCCACCCCACCTTCATCATGATGTTGTGTACACATACAGAAGAGGTGGAACTTGTGTTGCAATGCTGCAATGCTGCTTTCACCATTTTGATGAAAGATCTGGATCTTTCAGACCCATCTACTACCCCCCTTTTTTGGGGGGGGGGCAGACATCAGGGATGAGGAAAGGGCAACACAGCAGCCTCAATGTTGTCCTGCAAAGACATCTAAGTTGTAGATGTCAACAATGTCCTCCTCCATCTTAAACAACAAAATTTTAAAACTGGTTTAAAAACCGATCTCTTCCATTTCCTTTCTAGACTACCAGGTCAAGATAACATGGAAGAATACTAGTGATTTATCCTGGTTCAGAGTGCAGCTTCAATGATTGTTGGCTTCTGTGGAGCACCAGGAGGGTTAGCAGAATTGTTTGACAAGTTTGGTCTTTCCTGGGAGGGACCCCCCTTCTTACTGGCAGGACTCAGCTATTTCAGGGTTTTGGTTAATTGGCAATATTCAAAGTAAGTTAGGAGAGGCAGCAAAAGCAGGGTGGCACCATGAGATAAAGTGCCACAGAAATAAATAGGCTACGGAGAACAAGGCTGATATACAAAAAGAAGCATGTGTAACCTTACCACCCTTCCTTCTTTTAAAAAAAAATAAATGTTTAGGCCAGGTTTGTGTTAGCACCCATTCATTTATTGTTGAGAGACTTAACTTGCCTCACTGCATGCAGAATTCAAATGAGATTTCCCCCAAATGTGTGTACCAGACCTATCAGTTTTGTGCCCATATTCAAAGTGATGAAAGCTGAGCTGAACTCTAATGTGTTGGCAGGTCTAGCACTGCATGTAACTCTCAGCACAGGAGAGGGTAAAGTTAAGTGCTGTGGCTTGCTACATTCAAGAAAGTGAGAGGTGAGAAAGTGAACAAAGCCCAGAACAAAGAGAGCCTTGCATTAAAAAAAAAAATCCCATGTTAAGTGTAGTTTAGCAAAGTGATAAAGCTCATTGGCAAACTATTCATGTTGAAGTTAATCATGCCACTCAGTCTCCCCCCAGCATTCCCTGTGTAGGGAAATAAAGCTGCATTCATCTATATTGCTCATAACTCCCCAGATGCATTGGAAATGCCATTAACCACACAAAACTCTTCAAAAAGCCAGGTAGCACTTTGAAGCCACCCAATTTGTTTAGCCAATTCACAGCAGCTTCCTGCTTTGATTCATGAAATCTGCTTCAATTGGATGATTTAACTGAAGCTTAGTCAAATCAAAGCACCCTTTGGAAGGTTTGCAGAGTCCTAAGGACCAGATTTTTGCTGGTCTGCACAGCCTTACTCATGAATGCCCGACTGAGATCAAAACGGTGACTGCTTCAGCTGATGCTGTATGCCTCTGATAACATTCACCTGTACATGTTTACCCTTTGATGCTTGCAACATCACATTGGATTTGCATATTACTCCACAAGCTGTGAACCCAGGCTTAATCTTTGTAGTGGAAGAGATTTGAACATATATTCTTTGCATTTTAAGGCATTTATTTGCAGACAACCAATGTGTATTCAACTCACTTTCACCACATTTAAAAGATTATGTCTGCATCTACTGAGAGATTAATATGATGTTGCATTGCTTTATTTTGCAAAATAGCATAAATGTGCAGTACAGAAGGAAGACAAAGGGAGGAGGTGATTCTGTGCTTATGCCCTCACTGCTGGAATTAGGAAAAACAAAAAACAAAAATGAGGGTAGAAACAAAAAGCTGTAGGATAAATCCCCTCCCACAAAGCCCACATACTTGCTTCCTTCAGCTAAATATGAGTTCAAGGGGATTAAGCCAATGGTGTAATGGTTATTAATTTTAAATACTTCTTTCTTTTAAAAGGCTTGCTTCGAAAGAACAGCATGTAGTTTCTTCTTTTACTTTCACCACAGCCCAATGAAGTGCTAAGATCACCTATGTTGGATCTGGAAAAAAACATTCTATTTAGCTCAGTATCCTGCTTCCCAGATCAACTGTCTTTGCATCGCCTCAAACAATATTTTTCCATTCAGCTGGTTCACACATTCCATTTCAAGTTGTGAGACAATAGACCAGCGAGGCATACATGGAACTCTAAATGCTGTTTATGGGAGAAAAAGGATAGGAGGGTGTACCAAGATTTCAAGGAAATCAGCTGGTTTTGTTGTTGTTGTTCCCCCTGAATTAACCCCACGTTAACTCTGTGCTATGGCTTTTTAAATCTTTCTGGATTATTTTCATTTCGTTTCATTTAATAGTTTCATCTCTGACCTTTAGGTGGCATACCAAATGCTGCTGCCTTCTATTTTCCCCACAACGGTAACTCTGTGACATGGGTTGGGTTGAGAGACAGTGACTGCCCTAAAATTTTTATTGTTTCATTGTCTTGGTTTTTAATTGTAAGCCACCCAGAATCACCCTCTGGGGGAGATGGGCAGCACAAAACTTTAATAAATAAATAAATAAATAAATAAATAAGTCAGTCAGTCAGTCAGTCAGTCAGTCAGTCAGTCAGTCAGTCACCCAGTTGTCTCCTGTGCCTAAGGGACAGCTAGAACCCACAGTCTCCTGCTTTCTAATCCAGCACCTTCCCACTACACAAATCAAGTTCCTCATGTAGCAAAGTTTGTTACTTATAGTATGGAACAATATGCATTGTGTGAGAATGACACTGAGGTCAAACCAAGAGAACTAATGACAGCCGTAAACAGGCTGATGCCATGTTGGTCCCTCAGGCACTTATAGTCCAATATGCACTGAGAAAATGCGGCTGTGGACTTCCATGGCTGTAGCATGGGCCTTTTTTCTTTCTTTTGCGCTCAAACCTGGAAGTACACCTCTTTAATAGGAGAGGGGCTCCTAAGACGGGGATCTTGGGACCTCCTTTTTGCCAGCACATAAAACAGAATTCCTTTCCCCTTTTATTGGTGGAAGAGGATTTGGAGGCTGAGCGCTGGGAAGAAGGCAAGACAGGACATCCCCCCAACACTTACACACATACTGCTCCCCCCTGCAGAGAAAACATTAAATTACACCACAGACCATGTAAAAGTTAACAATCAATTCTCCATGAAGACCAGAAGTTTTGACAGATTTTTTTTTCTTCATAAAGATGTTAAAGATACCATGAGCTAGAGGTAAAAGAGATAAATCAGGAAATGTTGTGGGGTCTTTTTTGGGAGGGAATGGATTTGGGGAAAGCAACAGTTCTAAATAATGTATGAAAGGACAGAGAAAATAATGATATTGGGGTCTGTTTAATACTTCTTTCTAGTCTTGTTCCTGAATTTTCTTTATAATTTTCAAATGGTTGCCATCTAACAGGCCAACTGAAGAACTGGAAATTAACTATGAAAAACAAGTGGATTTTTTGCAGTTTGTTGGGTTAGTTTTTCTACCCAGAAATCCTGAAAGATTGTTAGGCTGGTATGTACTTCTTCGAGTACATAAAGCCTGAGAACCAGCTAAATAACTAGCACACACAGCATTGTTTCTTTTCCCTGTAGGTCTTCCTTTCTGCTATATATTTTAAACACATTTCCTGTCCTACTTACAACCTACAATTTCAGAAGATGCAGAATTGCTTCTTTTTGTTAGCAAGCTTCTTCTTTATTACATGATTTAAAAAAAATAACTGAAAAGGAGAGCTAGAACAAAGGAAAAACACAGAGGATGAAGGTAGTCTCTTGTCCATAAGTGACATTTCAAGAGTCATGTTCCCATTATTTTTTCTTGTTTTTCAAGATCACTTAAGTCAAGAATGAGGAACACATTCTGGAGTAAGGGATGAAAGTGGGTCTGAGCAAGCATGTTGAGAACTACATGCCATCAGGGTTAAGTATGCTTAAGTATATTCTAAAGCAGTCAGGGCCATTTTCTTGTGGGTGTGCAATCCAAGGGTGTTCTGGGGAGCCACCCACATACTTTTCATTCCTGTGCACACTGTGCATGCCCCCTCCCTTTCTCTGTCTCCAACACATGCACAACAGTTAAGCTTTAAAACATCCAGCATCATTTCAAAAGGAGTTCTTTCAGAATCAGCATACAGTGATTCTAATGAATAAAACGTTTGCAACTGTTAATTCATCTTATGGGAATCTGCTTACCTGGCTATTTTCAATCACATTAAAAAAAACACTTTTCAAGGTACAATACCTGTATAATGTACAAAAATGCAGCATGTGGGCAATAAATCAAGTGTTGTCATGAAGTAAATACAAAATAATGGTCAGGACCACGGACAGCTCCATGATTGGCCCTTCATTTTGGCGTCTCATGACTGGTTCTAGAATCATTTATGGAATTCTGCATTCCATATCTTTTCAAGTTCAGTGGTCTCTTCTCCAAAGGTTTTTAGGCTGTTTAAATTTTGATGGTATTTTTTTCTCTGCTTTTAACAGTTTATGTAGTATTATTTATTAATTTATTATATTTTTACCCCTACATTCTTTTGCATAGGAGGAAGGTTTCCCGAATCTTATCCCTATAACAGCAATTCTGTGAGGTGAGTTGGGCTGAGAGACATAATTGCCTCAAAGTCACCTAGTGAGTTCCATAGTTGAGTGGGGATTGGAAACACAGGTTTTCCAGGGCCAGGGCCAAATTTTTAACCACTGTTGAAGTTCAAATTGTAGAATGCCATAGCCAGCATGACTAATGACCATGTGTGAAGTGGAATTATGGAAGTTGCGATCCCAACATATCTGGGAGATACCAAGTTGGTGATGGCTGGTGTAGGAGATTCATTCTGGACTTCTGAAAAGAATTAAAGTACTCAGCTTTAAATAGGTTCTTAAGTAAGAATAAGTATACCATGCATAAACTAAGTAATAGGAGGTATGCAAGCATCTCTATTGGGCAATTATAATGTTTGGATTCTTCTACCCACCTTCAGAATAAAGATGCAGAAGAACAATTTAGAGATGAAATAAATAGGAAATTAAAGCCAGTATTGTATTGGTAGAACTGAAAGGCATACTAAGGGCCTAAACCTGGGACTACATCATTATAAATTTAACCTTGTTTTCCTGAGGGGCCCCTGAGCATGCCTAGATCTCTCAGATCTGAGCTAACAAAATCCGGATGCTTACAAGAGAGCATAAAAGAGTTAGAGATGGCTCTGCCTCTTTGCTGCCATTTAGTATCAACCAAATTTGTGCAATCCAGATCTGGTAGCCCCACTGACTGCATTGAGGAACAGAAGGTACCAGCTTAACTTGGCCTTTCCCCCCTTTGCATGCAGCACATGCCACCAGGCCCAAGGCAGGTAATCAAGTGAGGGTCACTGCACAGAAGATAACATATTGGGCTGGCGTGAATGTTGTCATTCATTCCTTTGCAATAGTACAGCCAACCCTTAATAGCTGCAATATGTTTTACCATTTAACTGTGATAAATTTTGAAGTGTCTCTGAATCAGGATGTTACTCTGGTCCCCCAGAGTCTATGGCCAGAAGCACTTTTTATCAGCACTGTCCATTCTTAGAGTATAACAACCTAAACCTAGTAATGGAACTCCTGGGAATCTCCAGCCTTACATTTGTACTGCATGTTACATACAACTGCCTTTGTACAGTATATGACACAGAAGCTTCAGTTGGTATAAAATGCTGCAGAAAGGCTGGTTTCCAGTTTATCTCCTAAAGACTATGCTACTCCCAATTTTCAGATCTCTATACTGGCTGCCAAACTGTTTCCAGGTACAATATAGGATGCTACTAATTGATTTTAAAGATATGGATTGGAAGGGCTGAGAGATGGGGAGAAAAAAAGTCTCCTTCTGCAAGATTCACACCACCTTGTGAGTTCATAGGGGAGACCCATCTCTGGTGGCAGCCAAGCCATTCTGCCAGGTCCAAGACAGACATGATGGGATTGGCAGTTGACTCAGCATGATTGATGGAGCCTGACAATGCAGGATCTGCCTCTTGGGAGGACTCCTCTTGCTTCTCTTCCTTGTCCGACCCTTCCTTCCTACTGAGCCTCAAAGAAGGGCTCCAAACCAGTGTACCATAGGTGGAAAACAACTGAAAGCAAGAGCCAATTGGCTAGAAAAAGAAGTCCTGTGAGGCCACCTAGCCAGCCTTCATCTATACCACTGCATTAAAGGAGAGGGGGAAGTGAGACCCTTGTGCTGCCAGAGAAAGAGAAGGAAGAAGCTGGCAGCCGGCTTTTGTAAGTTCCACCTCTTTTCCTCTTGGATGTAAATATACTCAACTGGCCTTGGACTCTGTTGCCCTGCTCTGGGCTGGTGCAATCCCACCTTCTACTGCTTCCCAGATGGAGCACTGATACCCTCCATTCCCAAACCAGATGAAATCAGGAGCTGGGCTTCCCCAGATGAAAATGTAGCTGGATGAAGCTTGCCCTTGCCAAAATATACTAGCCTCATTGTGATTCAGCAACATTTCCCGTATAGATATTTCCTTCTCCATCTCTTGGGTTTCCAGTTTCATTTCACCAAAAAAAGTATCCACGTAGATAACCATTTTATTATTTTTCATCATTTCCTACAGGCCAGTTCAATACATATTTCCCTCCCACCCACCCCTTGCTGGTGTCAAACCTCACCATGCAGCATGCAGTGTTTATTGTAGAGGTAAATGAAGCATGCAGAGCAGCATCTGAAAACAATTAAGACTAATTGAAATGAGCCATGGCCTCTAGTACTCCCATTAAGAGTTGTGGGTTGTTGTCGTCGTCGTCGTTGTTGTTTTTCCATAAGCTGGGAATTAAAGAGAATGAACTTTCTCCTAATGGATGAGCTTACCCCTTTTCCTCCCCGTGGCCTTTTTTCTGTAAAGAGGATGGAAAAAGAGGTGGTTGAAAAGGGGGCTGTGGTGCAATGACAGGGAAAGGAGGGAGCCCGGGGAAGAATTGCACCCCCAAAAGTGGGGAGGGGAGGAAACTTCTCCCTCCGTTGCAGCCACAGCCGCCGCAGCTGCTTTATGAATTAATAAAGAGACATCAGCATGATTATGCACACAAGGTCCTTTCATTCATAATTCATAGGACCATCCATCAGGCAGCTGCACGTTCAACGCAGGAAATCAAGGTTAAGCCTATTTTGCTGTGCTCTTTGAATCGCAACTGAAAAGTGAGGCAGGGGAGCGGTGGAAAAGAGGAGACCAAATGTTGATCAAGAAAAGAAAATTAAGGGAATAAGACTGGTGATCCAACAGAAAGGGCTGGGATGTTAGGATCATCTCATTTATTTTTGTTTAATTTTAATCTGGAGAAGGAGGGCAAACCAATGCAGTTTATTGTTGCTCTTGTACAAGAACTTTTCAGTTCTCTAGTGTCAGGAATTTTTTTCAGTTCTTGAGAGTCAGGAATTTTTCAGAAACTCCTATTAGGTCATGGAACACAGAAGGACATTTTCCCTTTCCACTCCCGAGAGTAGAAAAAGTATGGCGAGAGATATTTGCTTCTGTTGACCACTGTAAATACATACAGTAGTAGCTGGTAAGGAATAATTATTTTTTAGCTTGTGACGTTGGGAAAGCTTTGTCCAGTCCCTGGACAAAGATTGTGCCAACGACCTAGATTCTATTCCAAAACTCCATTTGACTTACTAGAGTGAGTTTTCTCACCCAACATAGTGATTTGTTTTCTGAAACTGCCCATGGTGGGATAGATATCATCCAGGCAATTTAGCAGGAGGTCCAAGTTCAGCTTGTAGTAGGCCTTCTTGCATTTGGTAGGGCTCAGATGTCCAGTGTCAATGGTAGCTCTCTGGAACAGCAGAGTTTGCTTATAATAACGCCTCTCCCCTGCAGGAATGGTACTGTGTCATCACAAAACGAGAGCCTCTTAACTGCAGCTCACTGTGTATTATTTATTTTGACAGGGTGCTTCTTTTCTTCTAACCATCAGATTGACCCTGGCAGCAGTGAATCAGACAGAAATTGTGGGATCTATTTTGCCACATAAACCTAGATATGTTCCATTGATTTCAAGGGGATAGGATAATGCAGGTTTTTCTCCAAAGGATTAGAATGCACAAATTTTAGATATTATTTTTTTTTTTAATCCTGCAGCACCCTAAAGACTGACAGATTTACATGGCAGAAGTTTTTATGGATATTTTCTGACACACCATATCTGACTTTTCCCATTTCTTAAAATAGTGGTCTATTCTGAAGAATTAGCTTTAGCTAACTTCTATAGCCTTTCTCTGCATGTGTTTCTCTAGAGATTGAGTACCAATCAAACACCGCAATTTGCATAGCTGAAAAGATGATATTTCTCAACAAATACATTGAAGAGTGAACAGATATTACTGTATACTCTTTAACCCAGTGTTTCTCAACCCTTACAACTTTAAGATGTGTGGACTTGGGGAATTCTGAGAGTTGAAGTCCACACATCTTAAAGTGGTCAAGGTTGAGAAACACTGCTTTAACCAGTAAGCAATGCATTACAGGACTCTGTCACAGAAGCCTCATGCTAAACAATTCACCATCATCTGCTATGTGATGAAAAGCATATTAAGCTCACCTAGTGTCCAGGGTGTTTGCCATTCCCCAACTGATAGTAGGGGCATCCACAGAACGAGATAAAAAAAGTCAAGATGGCAGCTGCAACCACACAATTGAAGCCACACCCCTTTTTATGTGCACTGATCTGCCATCTTGACTGGGATGCCCTGTGGTAACACATCACAGATAATTAATTAATTACATGCATATGTGTCATTTAACATTTCATAAGTTATTGCATTCAGCCATAGAAACTTTCATTGCTCCCAGTCACCTTGAATGAAAACATGAGATAGAAACTGGATTAAACCTTGATGTAAGACAGTGGCACCTGGGGAGGGGACAAAGGGATCCGAGTGACATGAGCTATGCCCTTTTTCTATGTGTGGTGTGACATCACACACATGCCCCAAAGGGACGGAGTATGCACCATGATGCCGTGAAGCAGTTTTTATAATTCTGATAAAAGCCATGACTGTCTGCAGATGCTGCTGGCCTAGCAACCAAAAACCAGTTGAATTTAAATTCCTGTTGGACTTAGGCCTAGGCATCACACACGTCATGTGCAACGTAAGCTATTTTATTTTGGTTTTATTTAAAACATTTCTATACCCACCCACTCATTTATTAGAACATCCAGTAGAACTGACAGATTAGCTACAACCAATTTCCTCCCATTTGGATGGCTTTAGTTGCCATCAGCATTCCTGTTATTCCCTGCGGTGGAGCAATCACTGAATCAGTGCTATTATTTATTTAGCGAGTTAGTTACTCATATCAAAGTGCTATACAATGAAGATTTAGAGTAAAACAACATTAAAAGTGCAAACTTAGGAATCTAAATATTACAACAGCTAAAATAGTTAAATATATAACTGGGCTTAGCTCAAGGTTTGTTGTTTTTGTTTTGTTTTTGTTTTGTTTTTTTCAGATAACCTGAAGTCCCTTGTTCCCCTTATTATTTTATTTATTTGGATGTTAGAAACATTGGGTTATTCCCTGAGGCTAAATGCTGTTATATTAGGTGCCAGATATAGAGTACTCCTTATGTGCAAACAATATGATTCTTATGACTAGAAATACTGTATAGTAAGTTGGCAGTTATCAATAATTATAAACCATTATGGCATTCAGTTAAAAACTCCTTATCAGAACATTGGAAACCCCAATGCCATTATTAGGAAAGATAGAAACAATGAAAAATGAATATTTTACTAAAGCTCAGTTATTTATTTTGTGTCTTTCCAAGCTGAATTCCTATTTCTGCCATATGTAATGGCAGAAATCCCTAATTTAATTTATATTTTCATTTAAAAAATACCCCAAAGAACTACTTCTAAGCATTCTTTGTTATATACTCATTCACCGCAAGGAGAATTTAGTACTTTGTTACCCAGTAAATATATACTCCCAAGAGTAATTTACTTTCCCTAATTAATAATGCTACTAAACAATAGAAATGTCTAGAAAATGTAGAAATGGAGGGAATCCCACTTAACTCTTTTGTATTGGAAATCTCCAATGTAGCTGCAGAAGAGTTTAGTGTTCCTCAGATACAACACTGGAGTCGAAGTGGGGGGGGATGTTCTGTTTGTCCCTTAATCCTATCGTATCATTATGCATTATACCCAGAAAACGATGGCCACGTGCAATAGATATGCTGGGAAACACCTTTTTTAAAAAAGTCAGAAAAAGATTTTAACATTATAGTGCCACAAGTTCCCACAATTTTGGTATAAAAATGTTCCGTTAAGAAATTGTCTCACCAACAAAGGAACTTTTTGGACAATGAGCAAGACAAGAACATTGGAAAAATGATTGGAAAGGCTATCAACATGGGGGCACATATATACACACATGGTGGTCTTGTGAAAAAAAAAAGTGGCTCCTTTGGGCGGTAAAATCTTTTCAATCTTAAAAAATACTTTTAATCAGCAAGTGCAAAAGCATCATAGCTGATTTTGTTACAAATGCACAATAAAGCAAACAAGAACTGAAATGAGAAACTTGCCTCTTCATAGTAGCTCGTATTGTTATGGCCAGACCATGAGATAATCAAAATAGTTTATCTATTAACAGCTGGTTTGAAAAACATTGACAAATAGCGGTAATGAAAAAGTTGATCTCTAACTTCAATTTTTACAAAATATTACAAACCCAGATAATTTTCAGATAGAATGTTCTTCTCTCATTCTTCATATGAACTGTAAGCTTATTGAAATTATACCGGCTGGTTATTGCGCTCTATGGAGAAGTCATTTTACTACTTTTTAATTGGTTTAATTTAATATAGTTTGATAGGACTCCTAAAAAATGGTAATTACTGGACATCTGTTAACTAAGGTAGTAACATCCACCAAATGATCAAGTAGAAACTATTTTTGATGGGATTCCTCTTTTAATCACTTTGTATTTATTGCAATCTTTTAATAAATTTATGCTTTTTAAAGTTAAATATTTTAAAAAGGAACAAACAACAAAATCCACAATGAAACATTCCAGAACCAGCCCCTAAATTAAATTGCATACTTAATATGCACCCAGGGAAGGCCTGAGTGAATGACAGATCATTTACAGGCACCTAAAACACACCCCAGTTGATGCCTTTGAGAGGTTAGAGGGAAGGGACAGCATTTCCAAGAATGAGTGGCACCAGAGAAAAGCTTTGCTTCAGATATAAAAGTCTGCAGGTCATGGTACAACTACAAAGGCCAACTTTGATTTTTGCTGCTCCGATTTAAAATTCAATTCAAATTCTGGTAACAAAACAGGAGCAAAATGTTGCAGCTGTGTTTGTGCCACAACTTACCCTCAGGCACTTGAACAATTCTGAGTTTCAGGAAGCCCCACTGTTAATCTCCCCCTACACACACACACACACACACACACACACACGTGACCATATGGTTTTAACTCCCCAGCAGTTTCCTGTATCTGCTGCAAATCAATGCAAATCACACCATCCTTAAACATTCTAACTGAAATGTAGTATTGCTCCCCATTCTGCTAGCTCGCACTTGGGCGTATCTTAAAAAGCTTCTGTATCCTAGCCAAAACAAAATCCAGTAAATGTTATCATCTTATGCTTTGTATTATTGATTCTAATGCTTCCAGACTGCACCCATTGTCATCTGCTCACCAGCCAATTGGCACCTTGCTGCGCTTTTACAGGCTATAAATAGCACAGAATAACTTTCCGACCAGCTCCATGCTGAGGTGGCCCAGGGCCGATTTCAGTTATGTCACTCTACCCTCTGACTCCATTAATCTTGCTTATACACATATACAAACAAACAGCTGGGGTTTCCGCGTGCCCATTTAAGCAGCTTGCTGCCCACTGAGTGCTGAAACCTAGTTCTGATTGTTGCAAGACTTTCCTTTCTATTATAAAGTAGATGTACATTTACCATTGTATCTTTGGTTTGGGTAAAAATATCCATTTCAAAAGTTCCAATCAATTACAAGTACGTGTCAGGCAGAATTCTAAGTCTTACAAGAACCCAAATTATTTATAAAGTCAACCGAGGGATTGAGCCAGATTTGATACTGTACCCAATGTGCATTTCCTGCCCAAAGCAGAAAGCCTGCATTTAACACCTGGGTCCTCCTAACTTTCTGATGTAATGACATTTTGCTTTTTCTAGAAGCTATTCCTGCATCTCTAATTGTTAAAACGCCACTTGTAGAAATGGGAAATGCGAAAGGAGATGGTAACAGGATGGAATGTATTTATGATGGGGACAGAGTCTGCAGAATGTATTTTAATGCCAAATTATCAGACTCAATCATCACTGTGGAATCAGTTGAGTCAGAACTGACTCAAATATGTTATCTGAGGGATTTTATCATACAATCATCTTCTCAAGTATGCCTAAGTGGTTTGAAGGTTAACTGTTATAAATATTGTAGAAGCTGGCTAGTGGTTTGGGCCTATAGGAATATCCAACTATTTGTGACCAATTCACAACTGAAATTCTTTCTGCTCTTATTCTGTAACAGGTAATGATACTCTACTCCTCAGGCTTTTCCTCTGTAAAAGAAAGTGATCCCCAAAGGCCACTCCATTCGGCACCATTCAAGTTTTCAAGCATATAACATTCCTAGACCCTGGTTATGCACGTTGGGAGGAGGAGGAACAGGGATATAACTGTGTTCTTCACAACTGAAACAGGCCCTATGTCTGTCTAGGAAAAGAGGTCTGTATGACCATTAAGACCATGGTGCAAAATTATTGACTGTAACACTGGAAAAATGCACCCACACTGCATTTTGGGCAACTGCTGTTTCCACAGTCATCAACTCTATTTTGAACAGACAGTTATTCCAATCTCATGTCCACCTTCCCCTTGGAAGTGCCTGTCTGTACAAATAGCCTCTCTTTGTGAGTGCCCCTCAACTATTGGCCAAGGTATTAGAGTGAATGTGAACCCCACCAGTCCTATGAGAGTTTTGCACTTTCCAGCTCTTATAGCACTTTGTTTAACTGTGATATTTAAAAGCCAAATCATTTGGCTGTCCCCTTGAGATCTCATGGAAAACAGTCCTGCTTCCCTCTTCAAAGTATGCTCACGGGTTCAGCTGACCCATTAAGGGAAACCAGCATCTCCAGCCAGCCAGCTTGTTCATTGAACAAGAGGTGTTCCTCTCTAATTTGCCAGCCCAATTAGGCTTTGTTCAACTCTGCTGCAGAGATGTTTGAAGTCCTCCCCATTGTCGTCTTGCCTTCTCTCCCTTAGAATCCTTGCAAACCCCTCTTTCTCTCCCCAGACCCTGCATACAAAAAAAGAGAGCAAAAGTAAAAGTATTTCCCTTTTGATTTGGTATGAGACCCTCACTGAAAAGCCAGCAAGAACAAGTTATTGCTTCTGACAGAGAGAGGAAGTCAGGAGAGCATGTTGTAATATCTCTGGCTTGAAAAGCGGCACAGAACCAATTCTCCCGATTTAAATGACCTTACATGGTTCAGTAACAAACTGCTGCAGGAATCACTGACATGCATGATCATTCTGTGACTTTTAACCTCCAAGGTAATAGAGATTAAGCACCACTCGGATGAAGACAACGCTGTCTAGTTATAGTGTTGCCACTTTAATAACTACACTATATTATATTGTGAGGGATGATAGGGCTTACAGTTCACTGATACGCTAAGATACCAGCTGTTGTATAAAGCTGATCCTATAAGAACAGTAATCTACTAACATTCCTTATGTTTTACTCCCCCCTCCCCACACACTCACTTTTGCACCTCTCAGCGATATGAAATAGAATTGCGGCACTACGGCTTTACCTTGGGGTGACGGTGCTCAGCATAATGTAGCCATTTGTATGTTGCCAGTTCTCACTGAGGTGGCATATAAGGCAGAAGGTGAGGGTGAGGGTCATGGTCTGAACCTACCCTTTGAATTTACCCTGACCGTGCCAGTCCTGTCCTGCGTATCTGGCTAGGAATTAGTGCATCAGGATGCAATTCTGCATATACTTGCCTGGAAGGAAGCTCCATTTCATTTAGCTGGAACTTATTTCTGAATAGGCTTGCATAGGACTGTGCAACCTCCATGTGAATGGTGCCCTGTCATTAAAATGATAATCTGAGAACTTCTCCATTCTATGCTTTCATTCATTTACGGTTGCATCTATTCTCTTTTGACAGTTCCTACGGGAGTTAAATGTTTTGCTATCCGGCTGCTCACCCCAAATATATTCTTCACCATCCATGATTCTATATGTCCTTATTTCAGATGGTGATAAAGTCAATCTACAAATACACTTTATCTTATCTGACCCATGTACTATCATTTTCTTTTAAAAAAAATATTTTACAGTGTATCTTGCTATATATTTCATATATAATTCATCGTTATATATATTCATCACTTGCTTTTATTCAGTGGTCATTTAAATGTTGTTTTCCCCCTATACTCTCCTTGCTTAAGTGGCAAGTCATCAGATGGCACTACAAAGTCAGTTTTTTAAAATTATTCCCAATCCTTCTATCTCACTGTTGTTTTCTTTAGATGTTATCTTTCTCACTATTATTTCACATGGAATCTTGAATATTCTATAACATGGACTCTTGGAGAGCTAGATAACTTGTAGAAGTGTTGACCAATTAAACAATTCATCAATTTATTATAGCTATAGTTAATGAATGAATGAGTTTTTCATATTATCCAAGTCTTATAGATGCCTTTTTAAACAAGAATGAAGCATTGGATAACTGTATTTTTACAGCACAATCCTGGAATCTATGTATGTATGTATGTATGTATGTATGTATTTTATTATTTACTTACTTATTTATTTATCAAACTTACCCCTGCCCATCTCCCCCCAATGGGGGACTCTGGGCAGTTTACAACAGATTAAAACAATAAATAAATACATAGTTAAAATTTATTAAAAATACACATTTACACAGAGTAAAAGGAAGAGGAAAAATCCAGGTGGCTGATGGAAGCCACCCCAGGCCTCTAGGGGGCTAGCCAACCCCACATCTGACGACCTCCCTCCCCGCCCCAGGCCAGATGGCAGAGCCAGGTCTTCAAGTCCCTCCGAAAGGCCGGGAATGAGGGGTCCTGTCTCACCTCTGGGGGCAAGATGTTCCAAAGAGATGTATGCATGTGTGGATCAGGTTTCTTGGCTGTCTTTCCTCCAGGTGCTCAAAGTGGTTTACAGGGCAATCTGTCTTCATGTTATCCCTACAGCAACAACCCTGTGGTAGGCTAGACTGAGAGATAGTGACTGGCCCAAAGATAGCCAATGAGTTTTCCATGGCTAAGGGGAGACTTGAACCTGTCTTTCAGAATGCTGGCATGTCCAGGGGTTTCTGAGAAATTAGTTCACTGGCAAGTAGGCACTGAAAACTGCTGTGCTGAAAAAATTAACCTTTTTCAGCCCCAAAATAAAATAACCACTTTGTGGCATTTGTTTTGTAGCAAATGGAATTAGAATTGAATGGATCTGGTTCAGTTCAGTTTTCCCCCCATTTATTACAAAATGAATTCACACCTTATTAAATATTCCCAGCAGCAAAGGGGGACAGGACAGCAGCATAAAAATTCAGCAATATGGCAGATAGTGTTGTGATGTAGGCCCAAATCCTTTTGTACATGTGTTGACAGTGGTTGGAGCTTGTATTGGAAGATGCTTCTTCAATGATCCTGTCAGCTTTTTTGGGGGGTGGGGGACTGCAGACACTGCTGGCAGGGAAAACAATACAATACAAATACTTTACAAATTCAAATACAAATACAAAACTAAAAGCCATATAATATTCCCATGGCACTTTCTCCATATGATAGAAAGACAAGATATTAGAAAAGTGTTGGCCCTTTAGGAAAGATGAAGGAAAGTCTGCTTCTTGTCATTGTGTACCTTTCGATAGGAGACTTTGTGAAATTCTGCACTACAGCCTAAATTGCTTTTCTCCCATGCTGCTCCCAGTCGCAGTTATTGGAGGCTGGCAGCAAGGCAGAGCTGGCGCTCAGTTCAGCCTATGGCCACTGCAAGACCTGATTTGCCATTCTCCTACTTTTTGCCCTTCTAGTCCATGTAGGAAAGGAAAGGCTTCTTGGCTGGTTCCTATCTGAACTGGTCTCCCTGTCTTTTCCTTTTAGGGATTGTTCCTTCCTCACTAGTTGCTTGCCTTTCTTTTGCTTTCCCAGATGTTTGCACACCTAGATACTTCACCCCACTTCCCACATTATCTTCTTTAGCATGAATTTCTCCCCTTATCAGTGTTGCTCTGATGTAAGAATAATCAAACCAACAGGGAAACTGGCTGTTCTTTGGATCTTGGTTCCTTTGTAGGCCAATGGAAACTTTGTAACACAGAATAACTGATAATTCAACTTCATAGAAACATAGTAGCCATGTTCCTTAATGAAAGACATGTTAAAAATAAAGGGGAGGGAAGCTTTGCAGCATGGTGGGCAGGGGGTGGGAAAACTAAGAGTGGATGCTTCACCCAATCTGGGCAGAAACCAAAAAAGTGTCCACTGGGAGATGTAATGATTGAATGGAATGATGAGCTTTTAGGGTTAAGGATAGTTCATTGACTTATGTATTTATTTGATTTATAACCCATCTTTCCTTTAGATGGCATACATGGCACTCTGTCCATTGATTTTCTACCCACCTAAACAATTCTGTGAGGTATATTGGGCTGAGAGAGATTGATTAGCTCACAATAACCCAGTGAGTTTGATATCTTGAACTTCCATCTCCCCAGTCCTTAGTCTTTGGCAAGCTAGCTGGCTGAGTCTAACAAAAGTTATAGTTTAAGAAGACTTTGGTGGGCCATCACTGGAATGAAGCAATTATATGGAATGAAGCTATTATAAGGAACACATTGATCAGAATCAAATGGAAGAGATGGGACACATGGAAAGTTCTTAACTTTTCTGAGGATCAGCTGTGTCATTCCACCCATTTCCCACATTTCCTTATTTATGATTCAGAGAAGTTACAGTATGTCATCTCTTATGCCACTGCTGAATTAACCCACCATTCATCCATCCATCCTTGATTTGGCAGAAGATTATATCAGCATGAAATTTGCTGCACCTATTGCTGATCCCTATACTGCCTCTATCGTGTCTGTCCCAAATCACTGCTAAATGCTTGTTCAACTACTAAGTAAAGCAGCTGATCTAGTCCTCTTCAGCATATCACCAGCCAGTGGGAGAAACATCAGCCAATCATGGAACTTCAGCCAGAAAGAGGTGGGTGTGACTTCAGGACTCTTGCGGGGTTGTTGGTCCCATCAATCCACTGTTACACTGCTTCAACTTGCGTTAAGCCAGTAAAGGCCACAGAGTCAAGCAACAGGCATGACAGGGATTCTAGGAAACTTTACTGCAGTAGGGTATATTAATAGAATCTTGAAAGCCTGTCCTAGCTTCTCTGTGTCTCATCTTATATTAAACAAAATCAAGGTGAGTTTATTTTGAGTTTCTTTCTTATGCTTCCCTCATTCTCAGGATTGTGTCATCATTTCTGCAAATCCTTCCTTAACAGCTTGCTCATTCCTTTCCTATCCCCAAGGTCAACGCACTACTTTCACCCACTACCAGCTGAGCAGCCTAGCACTATTGTATAGTTCTCATACAACTGACAAGCTAATTGCTTCCATGTTTCTGTAGAAAATATAAAATGGTAACATCCATTATGTCATAGTGGGCATATCTGTGCTTATGGCAGAGAATCCTTTGCACTCAGCTACACTGAATTCTGATCTCCACTTGACCCAAAATGAAACAGAGAACAACCCTCCTTCTTCTCCAGAACTGACTATTAGTTCATTTCAAATTCATGATGCACAAAATTCGCTGTTCCACCTTGTTGATCTGGAGTAAAATCTGGCCAAGGGAGATTAATTTAATTTATTGTTACTCTATGTAATCTCAAGCAGCAGAACAGTATATTGCATTATCTCTTGGCTGCCATTTTCCCTCACCTTCTGCCCTTTCAGCATAAAAAGAGAGATGGCAGAGCAAAATATCAAAAAAGAAATTATTAGGATCTGAAATGGGTTATTCCCTTCTCAGTCATATATTGAAGATTCAGCCCACATTTCTCTGGGAGAAGAGTGGGAGTATATAGGAAATAATGTATTGGCCAGTCAGCAAAGACACCCTTCACTAATCTGCCTGCTCATTTCCCAGGTTAACATACAGTATTTTTTGATCCATAAATCTGGGCTTTGAAAAGAGGGATTGGGGAGGGCAATGGAAATGCAAAATAGCCCTCCTGCTCAGATGAAGTGCAACTCTGTGTGCTTCAGAACCATCTTTATAAGGCGATCCTCAGGGTGGTGCTTAAGCTGTCAAGGTGCTAGGTCAGGGAAGTGGAGTGAAGTGAGAAACAAAGAGATCATGTAAAAATAGGAGAGTCCTTATTCGCCTGGAAAAAGAAAAAGCACACACAACCTCACTGAGAGGCAATGATGAAAGAAATAAATCAGCAGGGTAAAGCAAGACTAGAAAGGATGATCCCATAAAATAATGGATTCTTCCTGATTGCAGCCCAGAGAAATACTAAAGTCATGACTCAGAGAGGGAATAAAACTACTTTTTGCTTGCCTAAGTGAGAGGAGGAAACTCACTCAGTTTATCATCAGCTCTGGAAATAGTGGAATATTTGCTGACAACCAAAAGCAAGGCGTGCCAGCTGCAGATGCAAATTCCACTTGTATCTTGGCTGCACATGAGCGATTTGCTAATTTGACTTTTCTTTTTGCCCATGTGGACGGATATTACAGCATTAATGCACAGTACAAGCTCTAGTTATTTCAATAACATCCAGCCCCACTAATGCTTATATTGATAGAATTTTTACTAACATTCAGTCGAAGTAATTCAAAGGAAATACAATATCTATACAAGGAAAAGCAATAAAAAGAGTCATAATGATGCAAACCCAACAAACCTTTGCTTCTTTCTCCTAAATTCTATTGAACTCTTTAAAGATCAGCAATTATAGGCAATTTATCTTGAAGTCACATCCTGAAGCAGCATTTGGTGCAGATCTGCAACTTCCCTCTGGATTTAGTACATTTTTAAAACACTGTAACTTTTTCACATAATGTGGAAATAGAGGCCAAAATATTAGAATGTGTTTCATTAAGTATGGTAGATCTGTGGCTATCTCAAAGATCCCTTCCAAAGATAGGCTCCTAGCAAGGTATAGGGTAGGCCATCAGCCTTAGTCATACCCATGTTGCACACAGTATTCTCTGCCATTGAATTGTCAGTTCTGATACATTTTGGCCAGTATCTCACAAGCTTAGCCAAAACCATTTTTGCCCCAAGTGTGTTCATATTATTTTATGCAAGCTAGGTTGTCTAATCTAGAGACTACCTTGCTTACCCATATACTGTTTTCTGCACCCCACCAAACTGAAGGTACTGTATATGTAATGTCCTGAAACACAATCAATAATAAAGAGGAGATGAATTCTTGGTTGGAAGAAAGGGCAATCTTAAAAGATTAAAAGATCATGAAGGATAAGGATCTTTCTATGACAACAAAAATCAGAATAGTTAAATAAATAAATAGTTAAATAGTTAAATAGTTAAAACAATTAGTTTGTTGGTGCTGATGTGCAGCTATGAACACTACATATTAAGAAAGAGAAAGAATTTAGACACCTTTAAATTATGAATTTAAGAGTATCATAGACTGCAAGAAGAATCAGTCAGCTGATTCTGGATGAAATAAAAACTGAGTGTTCCCCTGAGGTAATGATCAGCAAGCATAAACTCACATTCTTTGGGCATGTGATGTAAGCAGATGATGAACTAGAAGAAATGACTTGTCAAGGTTGATGGAAATACAGGATGGAGAAGATAACAGATGAGATGGACAGACAGAATCTATGAGAGAACTGCATCTCCTTTAAAAACTTCAAGTTATTACCAGGACCAGGTGAAGAAGGAGGGCAAGGAATCAGGACAAACTTAATAGAATCTAACTATTTTATATTTTACTTTTTTCCCTGCATTGTTTTACTTATTTATTTTGTTATGCTACTATTTTACAATGTAGGCCCTGCACAGATGACAAATTTAATAAATATCTTATTGTACAGCTTTTGAGATAAATCCCCTTAAGTGTCAGTCTGAAAAGGATACCAAATTGGAGAACTTTTATGGTTCCCAATTACTTCAGTGCCATGTTTGTTAATTGTCTGTATTGTGAAGCTTTCCCCAAAGCCTGAGAGTTAAATGTTAATAGGATTTGTCTGCCCTGCACTTTCCTGCATTTCTCTGAGCTTTTGCTACCAAGCACAAGCCATTGTTTTAGCCTTTTTAAATGGTTACTTAATGTATGTGAAGGAAGCACTTTTGAAAGGTAATATATCACAGCAAAATAGATTGAGGTATGCTGTACTCCCCAAGGAATGCCAGGCAGATCCCACATTTCACTGAGAACAGTAGAGTCTGTATTTATAGAGACTCTATATGTATTTAGAGTCTGTAAGGAATGAATGCCTTATTTTATCAAGTAAAAGAGTTGGGGAAAGTTGAGGTGTGCACAAGACGTTAATATTTCTCTAAGAATCCAAAGTGGATAATGTAAGAATGCTATATAGAAATAAAGAGATGACAGCACACCACTCTCAAAAGACAGGCTAATACTTATACATTTTTCCTAACATTGGATGGTAAACAGATTTCCTATGATATAAAATGATTTCTGGAATGGAGAGGATGTTCTACTGCATTCAGTTTCAAAAAGGCTGAGCAGAGCCAGACCTGACTAATTCTTGGATGAGACACCCCCAGGAAGTCTTACAGGAAATAGGAAGAAAAAAAATCTCTGGAAGAAATCAATGGCAATGCACTTTCACATTGTTGACAAGCATTGATGATGATGATGATGATGATGATGATGATGATGATGATAATAATAATACCACAAAACAGACAAAGTAATAGAAAATTAAGAAGCTAAAGTGCTCTGGGACTTTAGAATTCAAACAGACAAGCACCTGCCACACAACACCCCAGATTTAACAACTGTTGATAAGAAAGACAAAAAAGTCTGGATAGTGGACATTGCAATACCTGGAGACAGCAGCATAGAAGAGAAAGAATTGGAGAAAATCACAAAATATAAAGACCTGCAAATAGAAATAGAATGACTATGGCAAAAGAAACCAAAGATAATACCAATAGTTATAGGTGCCTTGGGTGCAATCCCAAAACATCTGGAGCACCACTTGAAGACCATAGGCATTGACAAAATCACCGTCAGTCAATTGCAAAAGGCAAACTTGGAAGAGCTTATAACCTCTCATGATACCTTTAACACCATCAAACAACAACATCTGCCTATCCCAGGTCCTTGGGAAGAACTCAATAGGTGGATTAAAATGCCAAATCCATTCTAAACATCTGGCTGACTGTGCAACCAACAATAATAAGCTAATAAGCCACCCAACTCCCAGCAACCCTTGGGAGTTGGGTGGCTTATTGGCTTATTATTGTTGGTTAAGCTTGACTCAAAGGAGACTTCTGTTCCAGGTACAGAAGTCTGACATAGCCTGGCCACCCTAGCTCATGTAGAGTCAGCAGACAATTTGCCATCCTCAAGTAATTTGGGAGTGCTAATCATCCTAGTAAGCTCCACTAACACTGAAGCCTGCTTTGGCTCCACCAGAAGTAGAATTGTTGATTATCCATCTGTCTCTTCCTCTGATTCTGGACTCATTTGGAAGCAGCTGATAGGAAGTCTTTCCCTTTTACAATTTTCCATAGAGCTGCAGAATAATGTTGTATTGGAGGTTATCCTAGATTGATTGATTTAATGTACCACCATAATCTGCATGGTTGTCTGGCAGAATACAACAATAAAAGCAGTATTAAAACCAAAGCAATATCATAACACGAACCACAGATGGTGCCCATTCATCATCCCCCAATGTGCTCTAGGAAAGCTCTGTTTTTACTCACTTTTGGAATGCAGTTATGGTGGGTATTAACCTGGCTTCAAGACTGAGGCTATTCCATAGCATGAGGCTACAAGAGCATTGTGAACCCTTGGCCCCTGTACCTCTCAGAAAAGGAGAACTACTAATAGATTTTGTCAGGGACTGCAACCAGATGGGTTAATTCGATGTAGCAAAGGTACCTGATGATACTTGGAAGCTAAGATTGATAGATTAAGACCAGCACTTTGAATTGTACCTAGAAACCCATTGTTAACCAGTGAAGGGCCCAAAGCCTATGTTACAGGGCTGTGTGACTCTCATTCTCCAATAAGCAGTCTACTACATTTTGGACCTGTTCTAGTTTTTGAGTAATTTTTAAGGGCAGCCCATGTAGGCCATAATATAGTCATCTTGCTGGATGATAGCAGATATCTTTTGCCAGGACCTCTTGCTCAAGGTATGGTGGCAACAGGTGCATTAGCTCCTGAGTTAGAGAAAATGATAGAATAAGGCTGTCAGGGGCTGATTGTTAGACATCTGCCAAGTCTTCTATCCCACAATGACAAGTAATTTGTCACTGGTGCAAATCTTTTGGATTTCATGAAATAAAACAGAAGAAGCTGAAAGATGAATGTACACTGAAATGTGGACTGTTTTGGAATACTATGAAATGACCTAAAGCTTAGAAATGAATGCATGAAAAAGCTTATCCTGAAGGAAATACTCATTAAAATATATAACAATAGAGAGACGTACACAAAGTGCTGCATTTTGCAAACCAAAATTAGAAAGTGAAGGATAGAACAGTGCCCACCAAAAGTCATACAATTATTCCTTTACCAATATGCCCATATATTTTGCTGCAGAATTTGTAAATTGTATGCACCACGTACATTTTCTACTGACTTGAAACAGAATATCAGAGAAAATGAAGAGGAAAGTGACACCTATCTTTGATCTCTGAAGCCTCTTGATCAGCGGCTCCTCTGCTATACTGCTGGCATCTGTTCATCTTGACCTCTTGAAGTGAAGGCCCAAACACACATGACTCTTAATGCATGGTGTGCTAGAACTGACTCAGAGGGTTAATTAATGTAAAGGAAGACTGTGTGGCTGCAATCTGTGTTGAGGCACGGGAGTGCAGGTTGAGAAACTTTAAACCTTTTCCCATAGGCACTTCATTTTGTAATGTTATCCCCCTGCTGGGACAGAGATACCCTAGATCTCAGGTAGAGGTTTATTACATTATCTGCTAGTTGAACATCAAAGAGCTAAAAGTACCATTGGTTGGATTTTCTGCATGCAAAAGGAGCAGTCTTTTCCTGGCAGTTTCATGCAATAGGATACAAATGTCATAAATAAATGCTAGCATTAAAATTAATGTCAGCAAGCAATCTTTTTTTAACCTGGTCTTCTATTCTTGCTTCTATCCAGGTTTTTTTTTTTTTTTACCTGTAAACTGCAATTTAAATCCTGCCTGAAATGCCTGTACAGATTCAGTAGCAGCGTTTTGCATTGGAGAAAATGCATTAGAAATGATGTATGGTATATGTATAGAAAAGGATAGTTATATTGCATCTGCATTACTGCACTTGCTTTATTTTGGAGGGGGGGCATCTTATTATAGGAATCTTATTAAATAATTATAGAATGCTGAAATCTGCCTGGTCACTAGGAACAGTTTACAAAGAATTATAACTAGTCTGGAACCGTTGCAAATGCATTTCCTGTAGTTCAAGCGGCAATGTATTTGATTATAAAATGCTTACGGATCATAAACATGCCATTTCAAATGAAATGTGAGTCTTGATTTCAACAGTAAATACATTTTGTGCTGAATTCTGCCTTGCGTTGCAGGAGGAATATGGAGGAAGCTGATGACCACATCATTCTTACAATTTCGCATTGTTGGCTGCCATCTGTTTTCAGAATGCCTGTGAGCAAAGGCTCTTCTCCCGATCCTCCTCTCTCCACAACTGGCATTCAGTCGCTGATTATGGATATTTCATCCCATTTTAGCTGTCACAGTTAGTAGATCTAAACATAGGATTCCCTGATTTTAGAAAGACCATTATACTGGTGTAGGCTTTCATGGCTGAATAACAACGATGTAGACATCACTGCTTTATTAGAAAGGCCACTTGCTCTGGATTGCCTCCATTGGCTGGCCTTGCTCTTCAGATTCTCAGAGGTATTCCCCAACACTTCCTGTAAATGCCAGGGTTTGAATTAGGAACCATCTACATGAAAAGTATGTGAGATTTTCCTTTAAACTATGCCCAATCTTCTTTTAAAGTTATATAAGTCTTCCTCCAGGTACAGGTAACCCTTGTTTAGCAACTGCCTCAGATAGCAACCATTCACAAATACAACAGTAATAAATGGTAGTAAAAAAATTGTTTTCCAACCAATGCACACACTTATGCCTGAATTTGTGTACCTAACCAACAACGCACACCAGAGTGAGAGTAACGCTGGCATTGCTGCACAAGAGGACTTTATCTGAATGAGACAGCAGTGACCAGCGATCTTTGCAGCATCTCTCTCTCTCTCTCTCAGTCACATGGTTTGCTTAGTGACCATGTCACTTAGCGACCATTTCACCAGAACCAATTGCAGTTGGTAAACAAGGACTACCTGTATATACATTTGTTATATGTTGAAATGTAGAGTAAATTTCCACACAAAGCATCAGGAAGGAATCAAAGATGTCTAGCTCTTCTTTCTCTGATCTGAATAGTTGAGGTTCTTACCTCTCTCTTTCTCTTTCTTTCTCTCTCTCTCTCTCTCTCCATATAGTAATGAAATACTATAACCTTTAGAGGTAGGTAGACTTAAGTAATTCAGGCTTTCCTATCATATGATCTCTTCCTAAATAAAACTTATATTTATTTTCCTTCACATAAGAACCAGCTACAAGAATACTTTCTTACAGAAGTTACATTCCCAACTTTAGTGTTTTTTTCCACACATTCTTTCTACTGTACAAAGCTGTCTGGTGTGGGATGGGGACCTCTTTTAATCCTGCTATTCTCACTGGTTGTTTCCAGACTTTAGGACCCCTTACCAAGAGAGAGCTAGTTGGCTCTTTTTTCCCTCATCCTTCCCCTGAGATAAAAAATGGTTTGTTGTTTAGGCAGAGGTAAGAGGATTTGACTCAAAATTTTGAGAAGATTGGTATTTCTGTTGTTTTTATAGTAGGTTTTGACATGTTTTTAGTTATATTTTTACCAACTTATTAAAGTTATTTCACAGCACAGGCTATCAACTCAATATCTACTTTTGGCTGAACTTCAGGCCAACAAAATCTCCAAACAAAGAGTCTTGGATATCAGTGTCGAAGTTGACATAGAGCCTCTTGCAAGCATTAGATCTTTAAAATGTTTGGCCAGTAACAAAACAACATTTCAAATTAAAAAATACCTGAGAACTTGGTAAAGCCTTTTACTAGAGCAAGATTTGAGTTGCTTGGTTCCATGGTAAAATATGGGTGATTCTACTAATTGCCATACTGTGAAAGGAAGTGCATACAGTTGTGTGAAAAAGGAAGTACACCCTCTTTGAGTTCTATGGTTTTACGTATCAGGACATAATAAAAATCATCTGGTCCTTAGCAGTTCTCAAAAGTAGGTAAATACAACCTTAGATGAACAACAACACATGACACATTACACCATGTCATCATTTATTTTACAAAAAGAAAGCCAAAATGGAGAAGCCATGTGTGAAAAACTAAGTACACCTTATGATTCAATAGCTTGTAGAACCACCTTTAGCAGCAAAAACTTGAAGTAATTGTTTTCTGTATAACTTTACAGTCTCTCACATCGTTGTGGAGGAAGTTTGGCCCACTCTTCTTTACAACATTGCTTCAGTTCATTGAGGTTTGCAGGCATTTGTTTATGCACAGCTCTCTTGAGGTCCCACCACAGCATTTCAATCGGGTTGAGGTCTGGACTTTGGGCCATTGTAACACCTTGATTATTTTCTTTTTCAGCCATTCTGTTGTAGATTTGCTGGTGTGCTTGGGAACATTGTCCTATTGCATGACCCAAACTCGGCCAAGCTTCAGCTGTCGGACAGATGGCCTCACATTTGACTCTAGAATACTTTGGTATACAGAAGAGTTCATGGTTGATTCAGTGACTGCAAGGTGCCCAGATCCTGTGGCTGCAAAACAAGCCCAAATCATCAACCCTCCACCACTGTGCTTGATGGTTGGTATGAGATGTTTGTGCTGATATGCTGTGTTTGGTTTTCGCCAAACATGGTGCTGTGCATTATGGCCAAACATCTCCACTGTGGTCTCGTCGGTCCAAAGGACAGTGTTCCAGAAGTCTTGTGATTTGTTCAGATGCAACTTTGCAAATCTAAGCTGTGCTGCCATGTTCTTTTTAGAGAGAAGAGGCTTTCTCCTGGCAACCCTTCCAAACAAACCATACTTGTTCAGTCTTTTTCTAATTGGACTGTCATGAACTTTAACATTTCACATGCTAACTGAGGCCTGTAGAGTCTGAGATGTAACTCTTGGATTTTTTGCAATTTCTCTGAACATTGCACAGTATGACCTTGGGGTGAATTTACTGGGACATCAACTCCTGGGAAGATTGGCAACTGTCTTGAAGGTTTTCCACTTGTGAATAATCTTCCTCACTGTAGAATGAGGGACTTTAAATTGTTTGGAAATGGCCTTATAACCCTTCCCAGATTGATCGGCAGCAACAATTGCTTCTCTAAGATCATTGCTGATGTCTTTACTCTTTGGTATTGTGTTAACACACACCTCAGTACTCAAGACCAGCAATCTCCTAAAACTTTGGCTTTTATAGAGGTAGTCACACTTGCTGATCAAGGGCATCTGATTAGCAACACCTGGCTGCTACTTAGCCTCTTCATACCTATGGAAGCAGTAAGGGTGTACTTAGTATTTCACACATGGCTTCTCCATTTTGGATTTCTTTTGGTAAAATAATGATGACATGATGTCATGTGTTGTTGTTCATCTGAGGTTGTATTTACCTACTTTTGAGAACTGCTAAGGACTAGATGATTTTTATTATGTCCTGATACGTAAAACCATAGAACTCAAAGAGGGTGTCTTATTTGATTGTCAACTATGTACTCCAATAAGGCCTGGTATTTAGAACCATTATTTGATTGAACACCTATCAATACAATAACAGATTGTCCTATTTCTTCAGGGTGCTAATATATATGTAGCCAGCAGAACTGCCAAGTTTATAGTCAAAGCTGTTCAACTGAGAGCTTGTTTTATACAACAGATTGGGGTAACATGTAAAGATGCTGAAGTTATCTGAATATATTTTGCTCTGTACTCTAGTATATTTGTACCTATTTTATCCTTTTGTTAGCTGACACCATGTTGTGTCTTGATATGGTCAGTTGAGTAATCAATCAATTAATAAAATAATAATACTTATATTTTTACTTATAATTTAATTATGTTTTAATTATATTATTATTTAATATTATTGCTACCCTTTTGACTGACATCATTTAGAAAAGAGACAAGACAGATGGACAAACAGATAGATTGAGAAAGAACCTATAGTAGAGAAAGTTCACAAGGAGGTAGAAATTAAAATAGGAGCAGTTAACAAAATTAAGACATTCTTTATTTAATATTTAGCTTCCTTGTCAAATCAAGCTGCAGAGTCTGGGCTAGGAATATTGTTCTGGAAGTAATTTCACAAAGCTAGAGTCTATAAATAAGGATTGGGATACACACACACACACACACACTCTTTAAGTCTGTCTTTCCAAGTTTTTAAAAAGTCTGCCCTTCCAGTAGAATACCATTGCATTTAAAGTAAGTTAGAAAAGTAGAAAAGCAGATATAAATAACTTGCAGAAAGAGAAAACAAACAACACCTACTTACTGAATTGACAGAAAATGCTGTTAGCAATGACAGATTAGTCTGTCAGAAGTGTGTGTGATTCACTCTAGACATAACTGTATTTGTTTCAATCAGAAGTGACTAAAAATTGACTTGGACAACTTTGCAGCATTCAAAACCATTTATCTCTACATAAAGACTTCCAAAATTCTGGATCTACACTTAGGTGTGTTTTCTGAGTTCTTCCAAATCCATCAGTTTTGTAGGTAATTAACATACATACATACATACATACATACATACATACATATATATATTTATCGGAGAATGGTTTTCAGTTTTAGCAACTCATTATTTTTTTGTTCCTGCTCTATATTTTTCTTTAGTTTAGATGTTTGCCAAGATTTTTATTTTTCCATATAAGTGCCAAGTAATGAATCACTTCATCACACATTTTTTTTGAAAAAAACTGTCCTACTTTTCACTTTATAAACAGAACTTAATTATAGCAAAACCACAACTACTAGATGCAGCAGTGAATGTCACCTATTTCTCTAGGACTGGGTTCTGTAAGATCTTGATAGAGTTCTGTGAAAGACTAACGGCAAAAATAACCCTAACAACAACAAACCACTTGAACACAATCAATTTTCTATCACTAGAACTTTGCCTCTTGATCAAGGGTTCTGGGATTTTTTTTTTTTTTTAATCCCACCAACAGGTTCTGTAGCCTGGAAAAGTTGGAAAACCCTTGGTCTAGGACAGTGTTTCTCAACCTCCGCAAATTTAAGCTGTGTGGACTTCAACCCCCAGAATTCTCCAGCCAGAATTTTGGGAGTTGAAGTCCACACAGCTTAAAGTTGCTGGGGTTGAGAAACACTGCTCTAGGATAGTGAAAGAGAACCCAAGTACTATACTAGGGAGCTATGGCATCTCTGCAATGTTGAATTACAAATATGAATTTGGGGCAAGGAAATAAAAATCAGATTACTGATTGCTAGCCAAACGGGATTCCTAAAGGGCAAAACGAGCACGTACATATGTTTATATGTATTTAATCAATCCATTTATTCTGTGCCTCAGTTGCTGAGGCAACTCTAGGCAGTATATGCAGTAATAAATAATTAAAACAGAAGAATGATATCTATGACAGCAGTAAAAAATATAACAGCCTCTGCTGCAGAATAAACATAACATAGACGGCTCACCAAGCAGGATTACATAGCCCCCTGCTCCAAGGCCTGCTGGAAGTATTCCCATTTACCCAGTGCTAGTTAAATTGTGTGGCTTTCTGATTTGCTGCAGTGTGGTTTAGATTAAAATTAAGATAAAATTAATTCATTGAGGGTGAGAACCCTGGAACACAGACTCTACTCCTCTTTCAGTTTTTCATATTCATCACAAAATGTGTTTATATGTGCAGAAATAATATGTAAGTCTGCACAAAGATATAGCCCATAAAATGCTACATACCATGGACTTAATTATTCAAATTGCACAGTGTGCTTTGAAATATAAGCATTAACTATTTTCCTTATGGACTAAAACTGGGAAAGTCATCTCAATAAATGTATTAAAAATTAAAATTTAACAATTAGGTTAATTATTGACAAAATTAACTTTTATATTAAATTTATATCTTGAACTTTGCAGCTCAATTTCAGCAGCAAATTGCATTACTGAATTACAATAGAAATTGAGCATTGGGAAGGGGAATCACATGATCCAAAGACTGTGGGGTAACTTCCCCTGTCTTCCACTGTGAAGTTAAGTTTCTGGGTCAATCCTCCCAAGTTGAGAGCAGTGGTTAAATGCTGAATTCAGAATTACCATTCTCTGACCAGCCAGTGAGCATTCTAATCATCAGCCTTTGATTGCTAAGCTGTTATTTTCATTTGCAACCACAGACAAGAGGTTGGTGACAGAGGTGTGCACCAATCAAAAGATTTGGGGCCTCGTTCACTTCTATTTTAACTTGGATTGCTTTACCTTGGGGCTCATTCCAAGACAAGTTTCATACCTCCCCTGGATCAGCGTGTGAACATTATTAACAAAATGGGGTGAAATTCCCAAGGATCATGGGATGAAAAATATATAGAAATAGGTTAAGGAGTTGGACAACTAGATTTCTTTAAATTTGGATTATTTTTGAATAACTTGGGTTCAGGCAGTTTCAAGCAGTATTAGAGAGTGGGCAGGGGCATTTAGGCCATCAACCACATGCTCAGTTCTAGAATGCAAATTAAAGCATCAGACTTGGTGGTCTAACCTCTGCTTGAACATTTCCAATGAAGAGGACTCTGCTATATCTCTGAGTAATTGGTTCCACTGCCAAACTACTGTTAATGTTGGGAAGATTTTTTTCCTAACCTTCAATATGAATTCACCTTCCTATAACTTAAGTACCTTATTACACGTTCTTAAGTACCTTAAGTACCTTATTACATGTGACAGCTTTTTACATATTTGAGGAATGTTATCATATTCCCCCTCATTTATCTTTTTCTCAAGGTGAAACATACTTAACTCCTTTAATATTTCTTCATAGGATTAATCCCTTGATCTTTTTTTTTTTTGTACCCTGTTCCAATTCTTCTGCTATGCTGTGATTGAAGCCCCATCCTTTTTGTACACCTCTGCAATATCACTGCCCATAAAAAAGGGTGGGGCTTAGTCACAACAATGTCCTCACCATCTTTCAGATTTTGACACATACACACACATATCCCACAGACGCCACTGATAATAAGCATATGATAGATATTTTGTTAAAAGCTTAGCTGTAGTCAAGGTATGCTATGTCTGCAGCATTCTCAGAAACTCTCAAGTTTTCATTATGTTCCTCTACCAGATAATATTAAATTGCTGGGAAAGTATGAGGAGGAACATTTTACACTCCAAACCCTGCAAAAGTAGTGTGAATATAATCTGCCAGGTCTTCTCTTCTATTAGCCTCCTAACACTGAGAACAGGGAGCAAAGAATAAGTGCCCCATCGCACCTTCTGCAAGTTGTAAAGAAACAAAAATGTGCTAACTATCAGTGCATGCAAAAGAGAAAACATATATACACAGAGAGAGAAATCCAACTCCTTACTTTATATAGTGTCCATCTGCCTCTGGTTGGATGATGATGATGATGATGATGATGATGATGATGATGATGATGAAACCCACACCAAATCAGTCATTGCCCAGGTCAACAAGGACCTCACTAGGTGTTCTAGTTCCTGGATATCTGGTGACAAGTGGGCTACAGAAGTCAGGAGTCAGGACTGTCGGCTGAGCAACCAGGGCCAGCAGCTACAGAACTACTGGAAGAAAAGTTGTTTACCCATCACACATATACAAAGACTGAAAACAAAGAAATAATGATTTGCTATTACAAATCAAGTCCAAGAAGAAGAGGATATCTGAAAAGAATCCACCAGTTCTGGAAAGAACAACATCCAGAATCAGAAATAACAGAACAGAGACTAGCAGGTCAATGTTGATTTATAACATGAAATAAAGTATTCACAGAAGTAGAATTGGAAGAAATGAAAAGGTCTACCCAGAGCAGACATCAAAGCCTTGCCAGAAGTACCTCAGACAGTAGAGCCTTCTCCTCAGAAAGAACAAAGCCCTCTAACAAAAACCAAGAGAAATTGAAACAAAGAATAACTGAGCATCTAGAACAGCACAAAAACAACAGAATACAGTTGCCTGCATTCAAGCTCATTACAAAGAAAAAGCTACCACAAGTATTAAATTATGCCAATTCTGTAATATCAAATATAAGCGCCATCTCACAGCAATAAACAAACCAACTGATGTACAGCATGGCTGCAGTTATAACTGAATACCTTGGATGCAAAATCAACAAACAACAAAAAAAGCCAAACAGTGCACCACCAAAATGGAAGATCAGGTTGGAAAATAAGATCAGCATGCTAAGATCAGATGCAAGCAAGCTAGAACAGATAAAAGAAAAGAAGCTGAAGAACAAAAAGACCAAAGAATACTGAGCAAGAAATATCATCTAGAAACAAGGAAGTTCAAGGAAGCACTGGAAATAATAAAGCAGCAAATAACAGCCATAGCCAAAAGGTTCAGCAGATACGAAGCTCAAATTGCACACTACAGGCAGAATCTCCAATTTCAGTTGAATCAGAAACATTTCTACTAATCCATCAATGGAGAGACTGCAATGAACCAGTCAACACCTGACAAAGAAGAAACAGTGCAGTTCTGGGGGCAGCTATGGAACAACCCAAAGAAATACAACCAGAATGCAGCTTGGATAAAGGAGACAGAAAAGAATAAAAAAGAAGCTGAAATGAAAGAACTTGTAATAACAGCAGAAATGGTGGAGAAAAGGGCAAGGAAGAGTAAGAATTGGTCAGCACCAGGTGAAGATGAACTGCATGGTGTTTGGTTGAAACTTTTGCTTTGCACCCACTCAGTGCCAAGCAATTGAACAATATATTGCAAGGAGGTGAAATTGAAGATTGGTTAACATCTGGCAAAACCTACCTGATAATGAAAGATCCAGCAAAAGGGGCAGCACCAGGCAACTACAGGCTAATTACCTGCTTGCCAATAATTTTCAAATTGCTAACTGATGTGATAGCTGATGCAGTCCAACAGCACCTAGTTGAAAACAAGCTCTTTCCATCTGAGCAGAAGGAAACTGCCCAAATAGCAGAGGGACAAAAGATCAGCTCCTAATTGACAAGATGATTTTGGAAAACAGCAAGAGAAAGTCCAACTTGAATGTAGCTTGGATTGAGTACAAGAAGACATTCAACTCTCAGCCACATGATTGGATAATCAAGTGCCTAGAATTAACAGCAGTCAGTAGAAGCATCAGAAGCTTTGTGCAAAGATCAGTGGCACAATGGAAGACATAGCTGCTGGTCAATGGCGATAGACTGGAAGAGGTTAACTTCAAGAGAGGAATCTTTCAAGGAGACTCACTATCACCACTACTGTTTGTCATTGGAATGATTCCTCTGTCAACAATACTGAACAAGTCAGGACATGGCTAACAAACATCAAAAATATCTGCCAGGTTATCCCACCTCCTTTACATGGACGATCTGAAGCTGTATGGAAAAACACCATCTGAAATGGAATCAGACAGCTCAACACTGTCCAAATATACAGCCAAGATATTGCAATGGAGTTTGGACTAGACAAATGTGCCACCCTTGCTATTGACGGGAAAAACAGTGAAAACTAAAGGAATCAAGACGCCCTATGCAAATAACATCAAGAGTCTGGATGAAGAAGATCACTACAAATATCTGGCTTCCTTCAGGTTGACAACATCAAGCACACTGAAGTCAAGAAGAAGGTTAGTAGCAAATACATCAGAAGAATGAAGAAGATCTTAAAGTCCAAACTCAGTGGCGGAAATATCATCGAGGTGATTAACACCTGGGCAATTCCAGTCATTAGATATACAGCTGGAATAGTGGACTGGACTCAAGCTGAACTAAAAGCCCTGGATAGGAAGACCAGAAAAATAATGACAATGAATCATGCCCTTCATCCACACAGCAATGTTGACAGACTCTACTTACCAAGGAGCATTGGTGGGCGTGGAATGTTCCAAGTACACCAGACAGTTGAAGAAGAAAAAAGGGCATTGGAAGAATATTTAAAGGACAGTGAAGAAGATGCACTGAAACTAGTACACCATGAAGGCTTACTGAATACCAAAGAGACCAAACTGGCCTATAAGAAAGCCCAAATGATGAAGAGAAAAGAGACATGGAAAGGCAAAGTATTACATGGCCAATACACACACACACACACACACACACACACATAAAACTAGCAGGCAAAGCAGATAACAACAAGACCTGGCAATGGCTAAGAGCAAGAAAGTTGAAGAAAGAGACAGAGGGGCTAATTCTGGCTGCACAAGACCAAGTCTTTAGAAAAATGCATACAAAGCCAGAATTGAGAAGATAGCAACAGACAGTAAATGCCACCTCTGCAAAGAAGAAATAGTGGACCACCTAGTTAGTTGCTGCAAGAAGATTGCACAGACTGATTACAAACAACAGCATGACAAAGTAGCAACAGTGGTGTATTGGAAAATCTGCAATAAATACTATTTGCCTGCAAGCAAGAACTGGTGGGACTACAAAATAGACAAAGTAATAGAAAATGAAGAAGCTAAAGTGCTCTGGGTCTTTAGAACTCAGACAGATAAGCACCTGCCACACAACACCCCAGACTTAACAATTGTTGATAAGAAAGACAAAAAAGTCTGGATAGTGGACATTGCAATACCTGGAGACAGCAGATTAGAAGAGAAAGAACTGGAGAAAATCACAAAATACAAAGACCTCCAAATAGAAGTAGAACAACTATAGCAAAAGAAAGCAAAGATAGTACCAATAGTTATAGCTGCCTTAGGTGCAATCCCAAAACATCTAGAGCACCACTTGAAGACCATCGGCATTGACAAAATCACCATCCATCAACTGCAAAAGGCAGATTTATTTGGAACAGCTTTCATCCTGCGATGACACCTTTAACACCATCAAACAACAACATCTGCCTATCCCAGGTCCTTGAGAAGGACTCAATAGGTGGATAAAAATGCCAAATCCAGTCTAAACATCTGTCTGACTGTACAGCCATCACCAACAATAACAACTACACAACAATGATGATGATGATGATGATGATGATGATGATGATGATGATGATGACAATGATGCTTGTACCACCTGACTTCCAGTGACTCTGGGTAGTTTAGAAATATAAATTCCAAGCACATCTTATGAAGAGTTGATAAGCCACCTTCCCTAACCTGCTAGGTAATCTGAACCCTAGAAATCTGGAATCAAGAGTTCCAGTGTCCAGAGTCTTGTACCAAGTGCTTTGATTCCAGAGTCAAGAGTTCCTGCAAATGGTGAAATGGAGTGCCCATAGCAAGTAAAATACTAGTTGGAATACAGTACAGTGACAAATACTCCACAAGTGAGTCAAAAATAATTTCAGCTCACCTGTTGAATACAGCCAACACTGGGGTCACAGAAAGTCAGGGCTATGTTTGAACTGGCACCGAATCTTTTGTGGAAGTGCTTTCAATATCCCAATCCCCCTCCTCACTGCATGCGACCATGCAAAAATCACTGGGTTCCTTAACAGGGCCTAGTGATCTGCAGAGAGAATAACCAGGCCAAAATTATTTATTTATTTATTTATATTTCAAATTTAGATACCGCCCATCTCACAAAGAAATGATATTGTAAAACCATTGAGATGGGTAAATCCATTCTGTACAGCTGAAAGATAGAGCATCAGCAACCTGCTGATTCCATTTCTTTCTTTCTTTCCCATTATGCAAAGGCCTGGCTCTCTGAAAAAAGGCTCTAATGTTGGGAAAGGTGGAAGAAAAGAGAAGAAGGTGACCAGCAGCAGGGTGGATGAACCCAGGTACAAGGTGTGCACCACTGGGAAACTTGAAAGAGCAGGATAAGGATAGATCATCATGGAGATCTATCTATGGGGTTGTTAGGAGTCAAAATCAACTTGATGGCACATAATCAATCCCCCTCCCTCCTGTATCATTTTGCAATGATTCTGCTGCTTCTCATTAAGCCGTAGACTTGGTGCTCTTCTACTCAGAATGCAGTATTCAGTTTAATTTAATGCACTGCCCTTGGTAGGGTTCACATGATAAATTCGGTAGCAGTCTAAAAGTTCTTTGAGCTGGTTTCAGCTCCTAGCTTTCCAGCAATATGATGGACGATATATACTGCTGCACTGGGGAAATTACCAAGCATCTGCTATGGTAGCTGTGTGTAAGAAGGTTGCTGGGGATTAGCACAAATCCTTTGCCAACAGTCTTATTGGTAATAGACATATCTAAGTTTTAATAACTAAGGCATCAGTGGGTACATCTTTTTCACAGCCTCTGCTCTGTGTAAACGTAACCTTATATCAAGTCAAACCTTTGGTCCAAATTGATCCATCTTATTAACACTTGCTTGTGCTGACTGGGGATGATGGAAGTTGTGGTCTAATGGGCTATTGTTCTTTTTTGGCCTGCCCGAAAGTTTTTGCCAACCACTGAGTTTTGCACATCTGGCTTATTTCAGCTGTATTGCACTTTCCCCCCCACCAGATAGGTTAGGGTTATCGATCGGCAGTTGACAGATATCTCGGTAAACTTATGTATTCCTACCATAATCACAAGAAGGATAAAAGACCAATTGATCATATCCATGGTGGGCAAAAAAGGGACAAGAGCCATCTAATGCATTTGATGAGCACAGTGTGGGAGGAAAGTGGTCTACTCTAACTGGAAGCGATTCTTCATTGTTTTGGACCAGAATTGATTTGTTTTAGATTGGAGTTGTGCCAAGGACTGAAGCAGGAATAAACTAATATGTTCCGCCACTGAGCTGTGAACGATCTCCATCCTATGGAATCTGACCACAGCTCACAGTTCTGACTTCTACATTTCACAATAATCTGAGCATAGTTTCTAGTTCACAATCTGATCATAGTTTGTTGTTCTGATTTCCACATTAATAAGTGGAAGAAAATATAACTAAAGGCCAAAGTGGTCCCAGTGGTGGTAGGAGCACTCGGGGCTGTGACTCCTAAGCTGGGAGAGTGGCTCCCACAGATCCCAGGGACAACATCCGAGTTCTCTGTCCAGAAGAGTGCAGGGCTAGGAACAGCTAAGATACTGCGCAGAACCCCCAGGCTTCTGGTAGAGGAACCGAGATTGAGGAAGACACATACCACCCATAGGGGTGAGAGGGGATTTTTTATATATATATAATAAAAGATTTTCACAAAAGTAAAAGAAAATGTGAAATAATATTCAGTAAGATTAAAGAAAAGGAAAAGAAAAAAAAGATACAAAAATGTGAAAAGAGATACAGATAGAAAAAAAGGAAAGAAAGGGTATATAAAGAAATGACAGCAGTTACAAATTTATTCTCTGTCCTCATTAAACTCATTAAAATTACATCATAATTCTCTTCTTCCCATATTCAACCCGTTTTAATCAGCAAATCAGTTCATTTTGTTCCATTTTCAGCAAAAATGGTTTCAGCAAAAAAAAGAGTTTTCCAGTCTTTAATAAAAGTACTTGATGTCTTATCCATGATCAAACAGGTCAATTTTGCCATTTCTGCAAATTCTATCATCTTCACAATCCACTCCTCCGTTGTGGGTATTTCAGTATTTTTCCATCTTTCTACATATAATAATCTGTGGTTCAACTTTTTCATTGTGCTGTAAAATAAGAAAGTTTTGATCCGCTTCAAAGACATTTTCAGGGTTTTTTTTCCCCCTTTTGAGGATGCATTATCACAGAAAATAACACTGCTTTTGAACCTTCCCCATTCCTGTTTTTCATTAACGTGGTTAACTTTTGTAGCAGTGCAGTTGGGTAACAAGTCTCCCTTGGAGCTGGTTTAAGTGGGCTCATACAAGAAAACTTCACCAGCTGAACAAGGACATTTTTATGTGCACAATGTGTTTCTGTAAAATGCACATTTATTGGGGACTCCAGAGGAAACCAGACATATCATGGAAATCCCTTACTAAAACAGTTGAGAAAGTAGAGCACAGTAAATTATTCATAACTAACAGCAGTCCCCAGCAGTGTACCGCATACGCCTGATTTGGAAGGCTATTTTTCTTTTGGCTAGAATGGAAGGGAATAAAGAGGGGAGCAGAGAGGAGACAGTTCTTCACTCCTTATTTTTTTTCTCATTTGAAGACTAGGTTGACATTCTAGTAAATATTATCCCAGATGTTTTAGCACTTAGTATTTGGGGATTTCAGTTGAACCCATTGTATCCAGAACTTCACTTTATTGGTTCTGTTTCTTTTCTATTAAAAGAAAGTGATTGGTCAGGCTTCTGTGAGGCAGGGGTCTGGCAGTCATAGAATATAGTGAAGCTTCATGGAGGGGAAGAAGGTATGGTATAACATTATTATTATTATTATTATTATTATTATTATTATTATTATTATTATTATTGGGTAGTTTGGTTGTTTTCCCCTTCTCTGAATAGTTAGTCCAGTTAGTCCATTCTCTGGCTTTGGGAAAATAAATTGTGGATAATCAGGGATATTCAGGTGAATGAAGAATATATAATGAAGGAGTTTTGCTAGATATGACTGGCAGCAAAATGCCATCCAAGTTGGCAATATTTGCTCAGTGTAAGAGGCAAGCAACTTGTCTGTCACTTGTGGGTTTTTCTTAGAAATTCCTAGAATGTTACATTTTCTTTCTTGTTTTCTCATACGTTTCTACGAGGTTTCATTATTTCTAGTTTCTGGGTTTGAAATTGTTCCTATCACCATGCTGAATAGCAGGACAATGAAATTGATAACATAGGGGAAATAGGAGGAGGAGGAGGAAGAAGAAGAAGGAGAAGGAGAAGCAGCTTCAGGGCTCATCTGTTCTCATTATGTGAAATGACTGTTCGATCAATATTTTAAAAGGCTTTCTATGATGCACAACTTATCCAAGGAAGTGCACATTAGTTTAATGGAGGGCTGTACTTTCATAAGCCCCTTCTATTTTATTTTCAAGTCTTACTCCAGCAAAGAGGAGCATTTCACCTGTCCTACTTTCTATTGATCCCTTTGACTGCTCTGCTCTGAAATGAACTCTGGGGGGTGGGATGCTGAGAAGGACAGCGGGGCTCCACGTTGGAACTCCAAGGTTAGCAAAAAACAGTCTTGTCAACTTAAGTGACGCCACAGGGACCCTTCTCCAAATGGGAGTAGAGCTCTGGATTTGACTGGCATCACATAGGCAGAGTGGAGCCAAGGTCTGTTTCACTTCCACTCTCCAGCATGCTCTGTTCTAGTCCTCAACTTATTTGCAGTCCCAATGTACATAGTCAAGGGACATGCACTTCTAAAATGTTCACTGTTTTTTTTTTTCATCATTGTTTCATTTTCAGTAAAGAATTTTCAGCATTTTCTTCTTCCATATACATCCATGCTGTGTTTGTTTATTTTGGGATTCTCTTTATCTGTGTTCATTCCCTATCCATAGTTCAGAATGTATTATTTCTTGCTGGTTTTTTGTTTTGTTTTGTTTGTTTTTTTAATGAATACTATATATCATTCTACCATTTGGAACAGATTTTGTACTGTGTCAATATTTTTTGGACTGTTTATCCAAAGTAAAGTCTATCTTGCAGACACTGAAAGAGGCAAGAAAGTTTTGTTTTCAGTCCGTCTTTCCTTTTCTTTCTTTCTTTCTTTCTTTCTTTCTTTCTTTCTTTCTTTCTTTCTTTCTTTCTTTCTTACTTTCTTTCTTTCTTTCTTTCTTTCTTTCTTCTCTCTCTCTCTCTCTCTCCCCCTCCCCTCCTCCTCCTCCTCCTCCTCTTCCTCCTTCTCCTTCTCCTTCTCCTTCTCCTTCTGTGTAAAATGTGCTGTGTAAAATTTCAGTTCCCCTAGAAACTGCAGCCAGAAATACTACAATAGTTGATAAATTGTCTCTCTGACACCACCTTGCAGAAATGCTTGCTTTTTTTTCTTGCAAATTGCTGGTCTTGGCTGGGCAGCTACTCACAAGATTTGTAGCTCGGTTCTGTCCCTTCTAACTTCAGGGTGCAAAGATATGAAGGCTGGAGAAAAATATATAAAAGACAGGAGTGTTTCTCCAGCCATATACTGGGGAAAAAAAATCAGGTTTGTTGCCTTCAGACAGGAGAGGCCCAATCATTGTGAACATGCAAAGTCACTTGAGAAAACAAGGTGAATAATTGGGTGCCGTGAGCTACTTTGAACACCTCAAGCTGGGTACCTCACAACTATTGAAAACTAATTTATTCATAATATATTCGTGTTTAGGCAAGTAGCTGCAGTGACAATGAAGTTCAAAATGCACATCACTTCTTTCTTGGTAAGGAAATACAGGAGTACTGATATTATAAAATAACTTAGTAAGAGGAACTGAATATATGGAATATTGTGAAGTTGATTAACCCCTTTGAATAACGTGCCTGGAGGTGAGAAAAAAGTTGAAGAGCTGGCAGAATTTGGAGAGACACAGAATAAGATGCACATTGGAAATGGGAAGATTCTGATCAGTGAGTAATAAGGTACAATAAATGATTGGATAGGATGTATGTTACTTCAACAGACTCTTCCCCTACCCCCAGCACATTCTTGTTTTTATGATCAACATTACAGTATGTCAGTATGAGAATCATCAGACTTCTGCAAAAGGTGTGTGCTTACTGTTAAATCAGTAACACATTCTCTTCATGTGTGAGTACTAATTTGGGGGATCATTTTACTTCATATTTAGCAAATGAAGTGAGATTAGCTCCATTCCTCTTAACATTCCATACGTCCCTCAAGACCTGGTTACGTGAGCAGGCCTGGGGCTCCCAGGGGACAGGGGAGATTTTACGATGGCTCCTTTATTCATTTTATCCCCTCCTGTTTTGTGTGTTTTCAGTTTTTTTATGTGTAATTGTTTTTATGTATTTATTTTTTAATTGTTGTACACTGCCCAAAGTCACCTTGTGTGAGATGGGCAGCTATATAAATATGATGAATGAATGAATGAATGAATGAATGAATGAATGAATGAATGAATGAATGAATGAATGTAAAATAATACAAATAGGCTTTAAGTCAGATTTGTGAATGCAAATCCTTAACAATGGAACATCAGTGTTTAAGTGCAGGAAATAAAATAGAGAATGAAAGTCATATATACTGAGTTCACACAGGGAATATAAGTGATCTGTTTGGTGAGGTGGTTAAGGTGTTGGTCTAGAAACCAGGAGAGTGTGAGTTCTAGTCCTGCCTTAGGCACGGAAAACCAGCTGGGTGACTTTGGGCCAATCACTCTCTCTCAGTGCAAGTTACCTTGCAGGGTTGTTGTGGGGAAATAGCAGGAGAAAGGAATATTGGTATGTTTGCCACCTTGAATTGTATCTGAAAAAAAGGTGGGATAAAAATCTAACAAAAAAAAAAAAAAAGATTAGAAGTTTGTATGCTGTAAAGAAGAAGGGCAAGTGAAGCAATCCTACTCCCAAGGTATACCATTATGCACAGGAGTTATTTTAATATGGTGTATGGATTGGCTGAACACAAACAAGATTGTACCCAATCAATATGAATGAAACAGTAAATGTGATCAATAATCAAGTGCAAATGCAGGCTGCATAAAGAAACCCAATGTCTTTCAAGCTGCAGTCAGCTATTCTTCAGGAGATATTAAAATTCAAAGAGCACCACTTACGTTTCATTCATGCTATGTGGAGGGACTAGCAACTATATGTAACTGAAACTGCTTTAGATTTATTTTGAAATAGGAAAGATCTGAATTTTTACACAATTACTAACCTCTGATTTCAATGTTTGTTTTTGTTTGGTGGGAGGAGCTTTCCATTGATCACCTGAGAAGTTTGGGAGCTTTTCTTTGAAAAGGGTTGGATGACATTGGAGGCTTGTGTGCAAGATTAAAGTCCAGGGCATGTTATGTTAATAAAAGATGATACAGAAATTATGCCAACTTCATGCAGCTAAAGCATCCCAAATTAACTGCAGCTTTCTAGGTCATAGCACCTTCTAAGAGTGACCTCCAGTGAATATCCGAAAAGTTATGTTAGATGAAACCAAAGGTTTATGTAGACAAGCATTTATTTCCAAAGTAATAAAGCAGGTGATTGTGGAAAAACTACGTATATGGAAGACAAGAAGACCACAGCACTTCTCCCATTCAAGTTCTTCTGCAACTGCTATTGAGCAACGTTTCCGGTTATAGCCCTGAAAGTAGAAGCTATTCCTTTCACTCCAAGACGTTGATAGCCTAATCTTCTATTCATCTGTCTAATCCCATGCTAAAGTCCTCTAGCCTTGTGGCCATCAGTGCAGGGTGCAATGCTACTTGTATAATGATAGCAGGTAGCGTTTCTTTTCCACAATGGCAAAGAGAGAAACCTGTCCCAACTGGGATCTTCTCACTTCATAAACTTGTACTGGGAAAGCCTTCTCATCAACCTTAACTCACTTAGAAAAAAGGATTCTTAGACTGGTGTGTTTCTTCTGCAAGGCTCCAATATCCTGCTTCAGGGTATATTTTTATCATTTATAAATCTACAGATTTTTATAGATGAAGAAGATTTCTTAAGTGAGGTTGCTTTTATATATATATATATAAATTCTTTCTCTTGTGAAAAATGAACAAAGCAATTTAAAAGGCAACAAAAACCAATAACACTTTTTGTAGCATCCCATCTTCATGTATGTGCACAGAAAGAGCAAAATCTAAGGCAATATTGCTGTTCTGCAGATGAATATGGATTGGTAATAGCTCAAAAAATGGCAGTCCTGATTTAGGTGGCATTAGCAAGCAGATGGCATTCTCGAAAAGTCTCTCTTGGCAAAATAAAATTTGACAATTACATTTCATAGGTTTTTTAAGTTGACAGCTTTGTAAGCTGAAGGGTAAGTGTATATTTAATATATATATATATATATATATATATATATATATATATATATATATAAGGAACTGCCAGTTAGGGCCTGCAATTCATATTATAGATAGCCAAAGAATAAAATATTTCATTGTGAATGGAGTCTCTCTCTCTATAATGGATTGTACACTTTGGCCTCAGCAAGCATGGGATAAGCTCTCATTTTATCTATTCAAACTCCCCATGGTTCATTCGTTTTGCTTTCATCTGAAGTGAAGGGACACACATTGGCCCTTTGTGGGCCGATCTAATCCCTGAAGTGACTTTTACCGGGCCCTAGAATACAGAGAATCCATGTAGATGCAAAATATCTGGTAAAGTTTGGCTTCATAGGCATTGTCACCAGAATCTACAGATTTTGTCTGACATTATAGTTCTCTTCTTGACACCATGCTGCTTTGGAATATTTTTAAGTACAAATATACATAGTTGCACACACTGTCTATTCATATATTTATATATTTACAATCCTCTTGGGGTGGGATGTATGTGAAGGAGGTGCCTCTGACTTAATGAGATGCTTTGTGCCATGAAAGCAGTGCACTCCTTCTCTGTAAATCTACACGTGCACGGAGACCTACCACCCGGATAAACATTCTGAGGTGAGACTGCAGCCTTTTCCCCTTTTCTCTTCTTACTGGCTAAGGAAGAAATGAAGACCAGTAGAAGGGAAAGGTGGCGATTTCTGTTCTTGCTCAGAAGGAGCATTAGCTTACATGCTGGTATCTCCAAACATTGAGCAAACAGTCAATTCATTCTGAACAAGAATAGTTCAACAATGTTTTGTTTCATATGAAAGAGATGCTAAGAGTAGAAAGAATGAGGGAATACCAAATAGGTAAAGTAAAATAGTCTACACCTTTTATAAAATAATACATTTCATCCATACAGAAAGGAAGTTAAAAACACTGGAATGCAACTCAGCCCTTTGTTCTTAACCTTCTTTGTAAACATGTTCATTTTTTTTTTTTTTTACATTTTCCTTCCAACCACTTTTTAGTTGGTTGCTGTGTAAATGAAGCTAGTAAAGGGGAAAAAGTTTGTTAGTTTTACTGGTTTCTGGAGAGCATTTTTGGCCCAGAAACCCTGAAAAAACTCTTGTGTTTCTTTGCAAACCATCAGAAAAATCAGAAATATGGCCTGAGTTCATCATAGTTGGCCTGGCAGCTAACTATAGTATACAAAATAATGATGCCATTTCTCTTAAATTCTGTATGATGGGTAAGGCCTAGATGGAGATGGAGATGGAGATGGAGATGGAGATGGAGATGGAGATGGAGATGGAGATGGAGATGGAGATGGAGAGAGAGAGAGAGAGAGGGGAGGGAGGGAGGGAGGGAGGGAGGGAGGGACCTTTTAATCATTAACATTATGACTAGGACTGTGTACCAATTCAAATGACTCTAGAGCTTTGGATCACATGTTTAAACTCAACTGGATAGTCTCTGCAGACTCCTAATTGGGAGTATAGTCTGTACTTTAAAAACATAATAGATAATTTAGGGGAGATTTTTCCCATTTTTTTTAAGCACTTGCTGTGCTAAATATTATAATGATTCCAGAACACTGGGTAAATATGACAATTGAAACTGAAAATCAGAGTGAAGGAAGATCTTAGTAGAAACTGTTGCCTATACTAAAAGCTCCAAATATTGAACTCCTCACAGGACACGTTACCACTCTGTATTTTTTGGACTGATAAACTCAAATGAGGGGCATACTTTTTTTTTTTTTACATTTTTTATCCCGCCTTTATTATTTTTATAAGTAACTCAAGGGGTGAACATACCTAATATTCCTTCCTCCTCCTATTTTCCCCACAACAACCCTGTGAGGTGAGTTGGGCTGAGAGGGACTGGCCCAAAGTCACCCAGCCGCTTTCATGCCTAAGGCGGGACTAGAACTCTTAGCCTCCTGATTTCTAGCCTGCTTCCTTAACCACTAGACCAGACTAGACCAACACTTTGGCCTAAAAACTGTGAACCACATGTCTTTAGTTGGCAGTCCACTACTGCATGTGCCAGATGTGCTTGCCAGCAGCCCCTCCATCTGCACACATACACACACACCATTTGCAAAACATTTTGAGAGAGAGAGAGAGAGAGAGAGAGAGAGAGAGAGAGCACAAGAAAGCAAGTATATACACTTATGCTTTAAAATAGCCCCCACTTGTGCTATTTTGGAATCTGATTGTAGGTGTCACAGCTTTACAAGAGTTGAGGATTAGAGATGAGAGTGTTTCTTTTCCCTGGATCTAAGGACAGGGAACATTTGGAAATAATGTCCCAACATCTTGCACTTAAACTGTAACTGGGGTCCCTGAGGAAGGAGATTTTTGGAATGCTATTGCAGTTTTAGAAGGCAAAGCACTGCTGTAAAAGGGATGGTGCACCAGGTGGCCCCATTCTGGCTACCATGCTGAGTCATAGGCTTTTAGTACTGAGATCCCTTAAAACCCCTATTTTGCACTTAAAATTGAAGATGAAATTACTATGATTTGTTGCCACTGAACATAAAACCTTCAATAAAGAAATAATCACTGCAGTTTATCAGCCCAAGAGACTCATGCCACCCCCACCCCCCCAGTTGTTTATGTTGATGTTTTGCCAATTGTCAAAGCACTGGCCAGTTCTTTTAGATCCAGAGGCAATGAACACACTAGTAGGTAAGGAGATTTTTAAGCTTTATTGTTAACTCTAGCAAACAGATTTAAACAGGAATACAAGAGCATAAGAGAGAATTAAACAGAAATACATAAGCATAGTATAAAAGCATAACAGACCAAGCAAGATGATAAAACTCTTCCCCTGCTGTTAGGAGCTACCATAAGGCAACAGAGACCCCAAGATGGTTTAGATAACACAGCGCCTAGTCCCAAGGCCTGAGTCCATGCTCCAAACTCCAGGGGCAATGCCAGGGCTTTTGATCCAAGTGCCAAGTCTGGCACTCCAATCCCATGACTCTGTTTTGGAGCCAGGGGCTTTGAAAGTGACCTTGACCAGATGTGATACCTGCTTATCAGAAGATTCCAGAGCCCGAGAACTGTAGAGATAAGCTAGTGCTTCACCTAAACCATTGGTTCTCAACGGGGGCGGTACTGCACCCCGGGGGGCAGTGGGAGGATGCTGAGGGGCGGTGAACTTGTTTTGGGTGGTAGGGGGGCAGTGGGCATGTTTTGGACGGTAGAGGGGCGATGAGCATGTTTTGGCATTCGAACTTAATTTTAAAACTCCCAAAAAAATTTATTAAATCGATTATCCAGTTTACACCATTTGTACCAGCAATAAAACGAACTTACGCGACGGCTACCCTCACGCACTTCTAAGAATGGTGAGACGAATTTGTATTCTAGATAGGATGACCTTGAAGAACTTGACACTACGATTCTTCTCCGATCCCAACCAGCACAGCGCATGCGTCAGCTGTTTTCCCGCACAATTAATCGCAGCGTGTGCATCAGCTGTCTTCCCACACGATTAATCGCAGTGCATGCATTGAGCGTCCTTTCAATATGAATGTTTGATTTGACCCGTGTTTCTTGAGTTGCTTTTCGTTCGCTTCATTTTTTTTGCATTAGTCATTTTAATTTTAATAAAAGGAATGCAATTACCTTCCAGGGCAAAAGTATCGAGTTAAATCAAACAAATTTGGTGTGTAAGTCTACTGAAAAAAATTACTTAAAATTTTTGCCTTTTATAATTCAGTAACTCCCCCCCCCTCCCCATACCCTAAATTACAGGATTTTCACAAAGGGTGGTGTTGAAAAATTTTCCGCTCCTTAGGGGGGCGGCAGCTTCAAAAAGGTTGAGAATCACTGACCTAAACAATCCCAAGGGTTTTGCTCCCCCTGCCACTTCTAAGTAAAAGTGAAAAACAAGCCAGCTGAACTTTATTATGATTCAAAGTGAACTTTCTTAACATGTGCAGGAGAAATCAAACTATGTCACCTAAACTCCTTGAAATAACAATGGTCTTCTGCATTGCCACTGCAGCTGATGCACGGAAGCTACTGTATGTTCTAATAAAGCAATATGAAACACTCTGATATGTTTTTGCCTGCTAAATTAAATCTTCTGAAACCTGCAAGCATGTTTCAGAGTCTCTCTCTGTCTGTCTTCTTCTTTTTTTTTTGTAATTGGATTATAAGTCCTACGATATTTATGCTAGCACCAAAATACTCTCTAAAACTGATTAAGAAAAATAAAATAATAATGACATCTAAAGGAATACTTATTTCCCTACAGGGGACGTTTGGCCAACAAACTCTTAAAAATAATGGAAGTCATTGTCATGAATCTTGGATCCACAATAATGTCTCCTTCTAAAAAAACATGCTTCAGACTGCAATGCCCTTGAGTTTTGTTTAAACTTTTCTCCAATGCAAGACTGCATCGACTAGAGTTTTAAATTTTTAATTTTAAGAAATTATAATGGTTTAAGTCAACATCAATAGGCAGATCCATGCGAGCTGAGCAAGGCCTCTTATAAATAATGGAGATAATCAATAAATGATTAATGCAATTATAAATAATGAGTGAAACATATGCAAAATTAATCCATGTCTGTACAGATTCAAGCAATGTGCCCCTTCAAAGAACCTTTACAAAGCACTGTGGCGCCCCTGCTTCTAATCCTCCAAGGGGAGCGGCCAATTGAGACAGCTCTGCCCTGCCCCAATTCATGATGGGGTGGGATGTCCTCTTGGTGTGAGTAGCTTTAAAGCACAGCAGTGTGACTTCATCAGGTTAAATCCTCACAGACTGAGAATGAGCACAATCTGTACAAAATGGAAAGCGTGCATAGGCAAACACATTTAAACATTCTGTGACTACCTCAAAACATACATATGGAACCCGTTTTCAGTGACTGAATCACATCAATCTTTAACCAGCTTTCAAAGGGTATGATCTAATAGTTAGCCATTCAAGAACTGCCATTTTGTGCTGGGTTTGATTAGAACCTCTCAGATAAATTGTTTTCATCAATATCCATCTTTCATGAATTCTATAAACTCTCTGTCATTAATATTCCTATGTCCCAAATAAATAGGTTCAGTTAAGGTAAAATGGATTCCATTATTTTGCTATATAACCTCGGCTGCACCTCCCCAGGTCAGAGGAATTAGCATTTGTGATTTGGGAGGTGGGAGAATACTTGTTGGGGTTGATATGTTAATTAATGGAACTTATTTTGTATTAATGCAAAATAAATTTAGGAACTACTATTCAGAGATTAAAAAAAAGAGGTAGTGAAACTGGAACAAAAGCAGTAATTAAATAGGAGCTGAATGCACAGAGCAGTGTTTCTCAACCTTGGCAATTTTAAGATGTGTGGACTTTCACTCTGTGCTATGCTGGCTGGGGAATTCTGGGAGTTGAAGTCCACACATCTTAAAGTTGCCAAGATTGAGAAACACTGGCATAGAAGAACCCGAACATTAGATTATGAGACCTTACAGGTAAATGGTATGTTGTGGGAAGGGGCTCCCATTCAGTGTTCAGAACTGTGCAGGTGCTACAAATTTGGGAAGGCAAGGCAGAAAAATGGATGATGCCAAATGATACAGGCCCAAGCTTAGATCAAATTATTTCTAATCATCCTAATTACATCATTACTTTTTTAAGACCCTCATTATTATCCACTTCTTCCTCATAAACTCATTGTCCTCCTCCTCCTCACAAGCACTTTTATTATTATGATGAGGACTATCTTCACTGTTATGGTCAACATGTGCTTCAAAATCACTGTCCCTATATGTCTATAGGCTGGTACCACTGTTTATAATTCTAGCTCTGTGTGATTTAATGAAAGAAAATAGGAAGCAGAAATTATGTGTAAATGGGTTAATTGCTCTCCTCTGGTATAATTTCACATGTTGGGGGCTTAATTATTTGGAGACAGTTTAGGTTATTCAGAGCTGGGCTGCAGAAATCCAGACAACCACTGGATGGCAAGAAAGACTTAGAATTTTCTGTACGTCTGAGTTTTTCATGCTTCTTTGCAGCCATCCAGTGGTTGTCCAGATGTTTGCAGCCCAGCTCTGATAACCCTAAAGCGCCTCCAAACAATTAAGCCTGAGCCAGCTTCATTTAGACTTTTAATGTTTACCAGAAGTCATCATTTGTTTACAGACAACATAGTCTAGGTGACCGTTTTAAAAGGGAGCTCTAACTTAATTATTTATGTTTGCTTCTCTGCAAAAGAAATCAGTTCTGGTTTCTTTTTCTTTCCAGCAGAGCCAGAAGTCTCAAAAATCTCTGCAACCCAACCCAATATTTGTTATATGAAATCAAATTCTATTGCACTAACCTTCTGAAGTTCATTGTGAGCTTTCTCTTTCTAATAAATGTATCTCAAGCACCTTGTACCACTCAAACCCTGGATTGCATATCTTCTGGTGCCTCACAGTCAGCAGCATCACTATTTATATATTCACTAGCTTTCACATGAATCAGGAGCCTGCAAAAATAAGACATCTTTTCACAACACAGCTGGGAAGTACACCTCCCATTCTACCTGGTTGTTCTTCACTAGAACATTGCTTCAACTGCCATTGCTTCAACTGCAGACACATTATAATACTTTTTCTTCTCAGCTGGACAAAATGTGATTGCAAAGAAAAGGGAGTATGTCTGGGTAACCCTACTCTGGGGATCACCCCAAAATCTTGGTGGGAGACTGTGCAACCATAGCTTGAAGATTACCTTTTCCTGCTATTAGGTGATTAGAGGCAAGGATGAAGCTTAGTTTACAAAGTAGCCACCAAGGAAATCCTTTCTCATGTTACCACCTAGCAGATTTCAGATGCTGGTAGGGCAGAATGATATTTAAACTTAGGTAGGCTTATACAGACTTTTGACTAGTGTGATCCAAAGCTGTGTAATTTGTAGCACAAAACCACACTGGACTTTTTCCAAAATTGATCAGGAAAGCTAGACTTGGCCCTAATCAATTATTTCCTTGTAGCATTCCTTAAGTGGTACATGAGAGCCAGTTTGGTCTAGTGGTTAAGGCAGCAGGCTAGAAACCAGGAGACTGTGAGTTCTAGTCCCACTTTAGGCATGAAAGCCGGCTGGGTGACCTTGGGCCAGTCACTCTCTCTCAGCCCAAAGACTTCATCAGGAAAAAAGCAGACCCTGCACCTGTGGAAAAAATGCTAGGAAGAAAAAAAAAATCCTTAAGTGGTACATATTTCCAGGCACTGTTTAAGGCAGCACCACGCAGAATGTTGTTACAAGATATCTCTAGCATTATATTGGTTACTATCCAAGTGCTGTCTAGAACTTATGCATATGTCTGGCACTTCATGACTACTGTTCCACCAAGGATATCAGAGGGTTCAGAAAGCTACATGAGTGGTAAGCAGTTTTTTGACTGATTATGTGCCATCAGGTCGTTTTTTACTCCTAGTGATAACATAGATATTCTCCACCATGATCTGTCCCTAACCTGGACCTTCACGTCTTCCAATGATGCACTCATCACCAACATAATTGAGTCCATCCACCTTATTGCTGATTGTCCTCTTCTTCTCTTTCCTTCCACCTTTCCCAACATTAGAGCCTTCTCCAGAGAGCTGGGTCTTTGCATAATGTATCCAAAGTAAGGTAATTTGAGCCTGGGCATTTGTGTCTTGAGGGACAACTCTGCGTTGATTTATTTGATGATGCATCAGTTTGTTTTCTTGGCTGTCCATGGTATTCTCAGGAGTCTTCTCCAACAATAAGCACAGACCCATTTAAAATCTCATGGAGAAATCCACTCTGCTTCCTCCTTTTATGGTACACTCTCAGTATCTGAAATTAAAACTATATTTCTTACCAATTAATGCCACTACTATCATGTATCTTAAGACTGATAGAACCAATCACTCTCTACACTGCAAGTTCTGTTGAAAACTTCGGCAAGCCAACTGGTACAAACCAGAAAACGACACATTAGAATCAGTGGGACTTAAGAGCTTAATTGCCTGCCAAGATCCTATTGATTAAAATGGTACTTAGAGAAGCCTGACTTAGTTGGATTGTGCCCAGTATACATTCTGAACCTTATTAGCATCCTCTACGAGCAAAGTCTTAATTATTTCCATGAAAATGTTGCATAGATATTTTCCATTACATGCTGATTTTTTTTAGAAAATGAAGCACTGTCAGCACAAATTTCTATGGAGTCTGTGTAAACTGATTATAATTCAATTAATAAACCTAGGAACAACAAGCCTTATCAGGAAGTAATTGGCTCTAACAAATGTTATAAGAAAGCAGCATTCACTAAATATCTAGTAATTACTGAGCTGGGGCTTATCATTAATATTTCTCATTTCAAAAACTTATTTAAAAAATGACAAGGAAAGAGTTTCAGGTGAATGGCTGTAAACAGCTGCTGTTTCTGCTGTGTGAATAGATGACTAAGTAATACAGCACATTTTTTATTATGTCAAGGGGGTTGGGTCTATTTCCATCCATCTGTCCTTCTGCAAAGAACTGAACATAATGGGATCAAGTTTGAAGGGGGAGAGGAAGAACCAAGAAAAGAAAGTTTGAGTGTGAAAATGGGCCAGAATAAGCTGGGGGCTGTGGGGAAAAAAATCCTCCATGCAAACCTGGGAGAGGGAGGTGGGGAACAGTTTGCAGTGTTGACAACTGTTCCATTCTAAACACCCCTCCTTCCTCTCTCCTCGGCACATGACCCAGAGCAGAGCATATGCATCCTACCCTATACTCCCCAATGCACACCTGGATCCAATATGAGGGGGAGCATAAACTCACACACAGCACAATATGTGACTTCATTACAGAGAAGAGAAGAGAAGAGAAGAGAAGAGAAGAGAAGAGAAGAGAAGAGAAGAGAAGAGAAGAGAAGAGAAGAGGGAGGGAAAGAAAGAAAGAAAGAAAGAAAGAAAGAAAGAAAGAAAGAAAGAAAGAAAGAAAGAAAGAAAGAAAGAAAGAAAGAAAAAGGAAGGCATGAATTAAAAACTGGCATGCATTACTGGGGGCCGGCTGAGCAGCTATGGAGAAGTAGCCCTGCTGGAAATCTGCTTAGTTGGTTATCCTACCTCTATCTGAAATCTTCCATTCAAGGGAAACATTCCACTTCATAAGAGAGCCTATTTCATTGGTTAACAGCTTTTAACTGTCAGGAAATCCCTCCTAATATCCACTGAATCTGGTCTTGCCCTCCAGGTGACAGAGACCAAATCCTATCTATGACAAAATTTTAGCTATCTGAAAACTGCTTTTATATATTATATTAGTCTTTTCTTCTATAGGCTAAAACTACTCAGTACCTTTGACTATTCCTCATAGTTTCCAATACCCTCACAAATGTGGTAGTCCATGTCTGAACTCAAGGTTGTTGGTATCCTTTTGAGATTCCAGTGTCCAGAGTTGTGCCTAGTATTCCAATGGGGCCTGTCCAAGGCAGAGTATAATAGGACAATTCCTTCCCACGATCTGGACTCTATATTCTTGTTAATAATCCCAAAATATCATTTGCCTTCCAAGCAGCCACAACACACTATTGGCTCATGTTCTACTAGAACACTCAGATCTTTTTCAAATGAACTACTGCCAAACCAGGTGTGATATTTGTACCTTTCTTTTGTCTCTCTCTCTCTCCAAATGCAGGACAATTTTGGTCTACTGTTCAAGGCTGTCTAGATCACTTTCTCTTCAAGCACCATCACCTGGATCTTCAATATATTAATTTTCAGATTCATCCTCCTTTTTTCATGTTATAAGGTATCTAATGCTCCTTGGAAGTCATTCATGTTCTCAGCCATGCACATTTCTGTCCCCAACCAGCTCAAAGCAAATTGTTTGCCGCTTTGCACAGGTCTAATAGAAGCTCAGCATAATGTTTGCTCTTGTATCAGTAATGCTTGGAACAGGACACAGCTTCCTTGAAAGGGATTTGCCCGAGGAATACCAAGTTTAAAAAGTTACAGAGTAGACCTTGTTACTGGAAAAGTCTCCTTAGAAATAAATAGTGAAGACTAGGCTTTCCCTTTAGGATAATTTTCAAGTCTAAAAACAATTCAGATTCTAAATGTAGGCTCCAAATACAGCCTGGTAAACCCAGTATTAAGTTCAGTTTATTCAACTCAGTCTTTGTTTTCATTTTAAATACTGGAACATTGTTTAAGAAAAGGCAGATTGAAGCAGTCCAAATCTAGGAAGTGTAATTGATCAACCTTCTCTTTGAATGCTCAACACTGTACAACACCTTATTTTTAGAAACCACCTCCCCTCCCTTCTATCTGGCTGCAGAAGATGTTGGGAAAAGCCAGTTGGAGGAATGAAAAGAAGATCACTGAGCATAATCCGGCCTCAATGAGATAGGACATGTACAACTTCATGAATTAAGTTCCCAGTGAGCTTAACAGCATACTGAAGAAGCCAGCATACATGACTTGTCTTTTACCTGACACATTAAACAATTTAGCTGCTACATAGATTTCATCAGAACAAGAACTATTATACAGACGATTATTCAGACTGGGTATGGGAGCTATCCTGTGTAATGCACTGAGTGTCTTATGTCATTATGTCACATCATAACTATATCACTTTTGAGCAGAAACTAAGGGTATATTATTGGTGAAATGAGACCCTGGCCCTTTATTTTATTGAGCCAAGGGAACTGACTCAGAAGTAGGGGAGGATGTTTTGGATGTGAAACAGAAACCTCCAATTTTAAGGGTGATAGCACTTCTGAGAATGAGGGTCTTATGGAACAATGCTATCTTTCTAAAGAAAAGGGGAAACATCCTTTAGAAATAATCCATTCCTTGAAGCATAAACAAATATTATTTTATGCTGAGGAAATATCTCCAAGGCTCCCTGTATTATTTGTTGGTTTAACTAATGTATATGCCTCCCACTTTCAGCCTACAAAAGTAATAAGGGTTCTAGAAAAGATAGGCCTGCAATGTGCACCTGACTTCATGGGAAGGTGCATGCAGGTGATGTTCCTTCAGATATTGTGCATTGACCAGTTAGCCTTGCACTGAGCTCTGAACCTGAGTTGATCATAGTGACATGTCAAGCACCAGCAATACCAGAAACTGTTGTGATTCTCTAGTCCTGGAAGCAACATTTAAATTACAGGGTGAGGATTTTGATAGCCATGACCATCAGGTCAAGACCCACAGTTTAATGCACAGAGAAGGTAGAAAAGAGCAGAGAAAAGTCCCGTGAGTTGGCAATCATTTCTTCAAGACCCCAGAAGAGAGATTGGGCAAACAACCCATACAGAGAGCTCCAATAATTCAGGTTAAAATGTATTTTTTGCCAAGCTGTTAAAGAGAAAGCTAGCATTCTGACCCTGTAGGGTGCATATGCTCAGACATGGTGTGGCTCAGCTGATCTCCAGCTTGGAAGCCAACAGCACTGTGTCTGGCAAGCTCCCATTTGGTTTTCTGTATCTTCTTGCTGACTAAAAACACAACAGACTTTGAGACCCTTGGAGAAAAGGGAATTGTTCTTCTTAATATTCTAATTGTTTTTTTTTCTTTGTTTCATGTATTACACTAGTTACATCAAAGATAATATACTGGTGTTTTAAATCACCAGTCAAAAGCTGATTCCCAGGTTATGCAAATGGAAAAATAAAACAACTTTGACAATTTATGAATCCAGATCTCAAATATCTCTAGCCATACATAAACTTCAACTAGTGTGCATGTGATGCCTGCCTATATTTTTCCAAAATATTATATGTCAACTTAATGATGAATGAAAAGAGATGATGATGCATTATAAGTCTAAAGGTATTTTTTTTAAAAAAATTAATCAGGATATTTTCAAACAGTATTAATAATATTTCCTGAAAGGTTATCAACAACATCAAACAATATTAATAACAGTCTCTGAAAAGGTTATAGACAACAAAAAAATCAATCTTGCAAGCAAACTAAACTTTACATACATTTGGGTTTCATATCACATATAGAAGTCTAACCTTTTTCTTGAAAAATCAATAATTATCCTCCATGATACAAGAAAAATCATTAATATTTTTCCATATAAATATCTGTGCATATGCTGTAAATTATCACCCCTGCTAAAGTAAATTCATATTCCTAATGCAGTGTAAGTGAATCTGTGTTCCACCCATTGCAATGCCATCTGAGTTATTTTGAGAATAGATTTAGAAAAACTTGTTACTCATTAGATTATCTTTGTGTAGTATCCCATATGTTGCACACCTTTGAAATCAATTATTTTTGACCTAACAGTAGCCAGAAGCTGTATGGTTAATTAACAAGTTGAACCTGAAGATCCCTCTGCTGCTGCTCATTAAAGAGTTCAGTGGAACTGTTGAACAATTTAGGATAAGCCAACATAACTGTGTGTTTTGTTTTGTAACAAAAAAGACAGTTGTCCATATGGTCATGATTATTCAAAGTTTATTTCTATTAGAGATAAGAAATGAGGATTTGAATAATTGTGTGAAACATCTTGTTGATCCATAGTCTGCATATTTCGCTGATTATAACATGGAAAAGGAATCAAGCCACACTCCAAGTTTTTTTTTTTTTTTAACTTTGTTTGACTCTAAGATATTTATGTATTTATTATTTATTTATATTTCAAATTTAGTCACCGCCCATCTCACTCAATGAGCGACTCTGGGCAGTTTACAATAAATAAGAGTAAAAACCAATTAAAATACAATAAAAACAGTAATCAAAAATAAATAATATAATTCAGGGGACAGATGGTATAAATAAATTATCAACCTCTGGGAGCATCTTCAAGGTGCTAACCACAGAGGCCATCATAATTTCTAGTCCCATTCTAAGGATAGAACTAGTTGGCCATGGTTCAATTTCCTGCTTTTTCCTTGTTCCCTTGTTCTGTACAGTAAAGACATAGGTCTCTTCAGATGTTTTTGACTGTCCACAAGCCACAGCTATATTGGCAAATGGCAACAGATCATGGGAGTACAAGTCAAGATATACGGAAAGAACAAGATTTCTTATATACGATATTAGAAATCAGTTTATGTTGTGTAGGACAACAGTTGAATAAGCAGACACATGAAACTTAGCAATGGCCAGACTATTTGAACTGTATGCTAAGAAATCAAAATTTCCCAGGAAATTTCCAAAGGAATACACAAGTAAATACCAGGCCAACATGGATATGTTACATATTGGTTGAACTTCACAAAATTATTAAGGTGTACTGGCATATAATTCAGGACCCAAAGTAGTAGTATATAAGCTCATAACTAGTAAATGTCTCAAGTACTCCTTCAGGAAAAAAAAAAAAAATCAGGCCTCCATCTTTTATTTGTGTTCTCTCTCTCTCTCTCTCTCCTAGTATGGATTTTTATTTTATTTTTTATTTTTGCATTTGAGTCAGTCCTGGCTCCTGGCAACTACATAAACAATTTTATACAGCTTTCTAGGGAACATTTGTGGAAATGGTTTGTTGTTGTCTTCTTCCTAGGGTGGCTGGCCCTAGGTCACTCTTTATAGTCCTCTTTTATTTCTAGATCTCATTTCTCATGTCCATGTGCAGTTATCCTTCTCCATGTTTGAATGTTGCCTGAGATTTCGAATTCAAAAAAGCCTTCAGTGCCAGGATGGGACAGAGAGACCTCTGTACATACTTCATGTAGCACAGAGTGGATAAAAGATTCCTTGTGGTCTTGCATCAGGAGATGCCTGCATAATGTAGAAATGATATATCAACTACATGGGAAAACTTTTTAAAATGGTAATGTAGGTAACAATATTGTATTTGGTCTATGAAACCAGATAACTAAAATAAACTTGGTATCTGTATCTACAGATTTTTTTTTTTTAAATCAGGCTGTTATATGTTCTAAACTCAGTTTTTTATTCTGTTTTATGGCCATGGGAGTGTTTGAGCAAAAAAAGTATAGGTGAAGCTAACTGAAATACATATTTAATCCTCTTATAAAAATTCTGCCATACTCCAAAAATTATACACACCATTGTTTTTCTAGTAAAAGACAAATGTCCGCTATTAAATTGCTCCAACCCTATATAACACAGCCATATCCATGTAAGGATCTACAGCAGGTGGCAGCACTTAGCCAACCCCAACTCTTGTTAAAAAGATAGGAACCTGCTAAATCAGTGTTGTCCAAACTTGGCCACTTTAAGATGAGTGGACTTCAATTCCCAGAATTCCCCAGCCAGCCATGCTGGCTGGGGAATTCTGGGAGTTGAAGTCCACTCATCTTAAAGTGGCCACATTTGGACAACACTGTGCTAAATGCTTTAGTGGGAGATTACCAGGAAATCTCAAGGCTATAAACCAAATTTGGAAGTTGAAATGATGTCTCAGAAGTAGGCAATGACCAGCTATTTCCAATCTTTTGCCAAGAAAATTACATGGTGTGTCCATGAAGTTCCCAAGAGTCCAGCTCAATTCAATGGAGACTTTAGATTATCTTAATGGAAACCTAGGTTCACCTAGTCCAGGTTCACCTGTTTTGAGGGGCACAAACCCTCTGACTGGCAGTAAGCTAAGTTTATGAAGAAATTTTTTAAAACATTTCAAAGGTCTCTTTAGAAACATTTTTGGATGTTCTCTTCTGCATATGATAGGTTTTGCTTTCCATCTATTATCTAATTAATTCCTTTCCCATGGCAAGAACACCTGTTATATCCTCAGCACAGCTCACACAAACAAAGCAAACTGAACATGGGTCAAGTGCTGCAAGAAAAGCCTTGCTATCTTGCAAAACCAACAAATTAATTAATTAATTAATTAATTAAACCATCAATTCCCATCCTTTCAATCTTAATCTTAGCCACTGATTTTTATTCAACTGGCATCTAAACAGACAGGCACAACTCATATAAAAACCTTAGGAATTACCACCATAAATGACTCACGGCACATTGCAAAGGAACCAAAACCATGAATCTGCTTGATCTAATCTCAAGAAAATGTCCTCCTATAGATGTTGGATTTGGCACGGAAGCAATAAAACATTTCACTAATGCAATATTAACTAGATTGCTTTAGACTCGATAACCAAGCAGCAAAGGCAGGTAACTCGTCCAAGCAAGTGAGAAAAAAAAGAAGAAGAATGATTTGGCTGCAGAACTGTATGAAAATAACTGCCAACAGCCTTCCAATTTTCTAGAATAAGTGTAACGAGTGTTGCCTGAGCCCTGCTAATAACTCAGCTTTACAACCTGTTCCAAAAACAGATGCCATAGTCCCCTCTTCCTCTTTATGCACCACGCAGCTTGCCAGACATCTCAGAAAAGGTCCCATCTGCCAAGAAATGTTGGGATGTTGTGCCTGTGATTTTCTCTTCTGATCAAGCCAGAACCATGTGCCAGATAAGTAAACCAATAAAAGTAACCACCAACCACAGATGTTGTTTGAGATGACAGGGATATTTATAAATATGTTTCTGTTGAACCTACTACTAAACTGGCAGGTCAATAATCTCCCATAAAAGCCAGATCCTTCTTCTGAAGCTAAGCAATAAGTGTTATTTTGAAAACAACTTTGGGGGAGAGGGGCAGGGGCAGTGATTGGTTGAAATATAACTGAGGTAAGTGGAGGAGGATAAGAAAGCAGATTGATGCAGTTAGCAGAGGTCTGAGGACACTGGTTCTTATTCAACACATCTCTACTGACTAAAGCAGAAGGAATTAAAAGGGTCAAACATATCAATGGATGATTGTGCTAAATTATTGATCTATCTAGTCCAGAATTTATTTATTTATTTATTTATTTATTTATTTATTTATTTATTTATTTATTTATTTATTTATTTATTTCTTTCTCTCTCTCTCTCTCTCTTTCTTTCTTTCTTTTCCTTCCTTCCTTCCTTCCTTCCTTCCTTCCTTCCTTCCTTCCTTCCTTCCTTCCTTCCTTCCTTCCTTCCTTCCTTCCTTTCTATTTTCTCTTTTCTCTTTTCTCTTTTCTCTTTTCTCTTTTCTCTTTTCTCTTTTCTCTTTCTTTTGCTATCTAGCTATCTATTCAATTTATATAGCTGCCTATCTCACATTTGTGATTCTGGGTGGCTTACAGTTAAAACATAAACAGTACCAAAAAAATAAAAAAATAAAGCAGCCCTACAAACAATACAAACGTCAAAAACAATTAAACAATTAAAAGCCATACAGTACAATCACTGGGACAGCATAGCCATTCAAGAACAGTAGAGCCATTTTATGGGCATACCACTTTCTGATCCCCAGGCCAGATGGCAAAGCCAGGTCTTCAGGCCAACAAGGTCAGGGCCAGCCTGACCTCAAGGGAATGATGTTCCATAGGGCAGGTGCAGCAGAAAAGGCCTGGGTCCTACCATTCTCTACTGGACAGAACCTACAACAAGCCCCTTCTGCTGGACCTGATGGGATGGGTAAATGTCACTGGGGAGAGGTGGTCCTTCAAATAACCTGGCCCTATGAATATGCAGCATAAGAAGGATTGAAATCAAGACAATCCAGACCTGGCTTCTGGCTCAGCAAGGCTAAGATTTGACAGTATGAAAAAAAATTGAAATGGACAAGAGGAATGATAGTGGTTTTGCAAGGAGTGTGCAAATTGAAAAAACAAATGACCAAAAACAACAACAACAACCTAACCCACTTCCATTGTGGTTCCTGAAAATACTGCTAATATTGGCAGTGATGTCCCCAGGACAAGGGTGTTGCATACATAGCTATTCTAAAACTTTAGCACACAATTTGTGGTCCAGGTATAATAAGAAGCCCACCAAAGCTTTTTTACAGCTCTGTTCAGCTGCTAATGATCTGGAAGTAAGTAATTTAAAACTGCATTAGTACTTTTAAGACATTATAACATAGGAGAGCATGCATGGGTGGGAATGATCTAGGATAAGGTTTTAAGAAAATGCATTTCTTACCTAGGTTTATGTACTTTTTGTTGGATGATACTCATTTCCCTCAAAGCCCCATCTGTATGGAAGCTTAAGCATCTGGTGTGGTACAGTGGTTACAATCTTGGATGAGGACGGCAGGGGGGACCCAGATTCAAGTCCACCCTCAGCCACAGAAGCTCAATGAATGACTTTGGGTCAGTCGTCTCTCAGCCCAATGTACCAGACAGGGTTGATACTGTGGTGAAAAATTGGATGAGGAAATATTAGTTATGCCACCCTGAATTCCTGAACAAAAGGCAAGTTAGAAATCTAATAAACAAATAAGTAAATAAATATATAAATATATGCCCCCCCAAAACTTAAAGGGATATTAATGCCAGGCAGAAAAATTGTCCTGCCTTTTTCCCCTACCAATTTCCTTGTAATTTATTGAAAGACAATTTGCTGGAGAGATTATTTCAAAGGAGAAGTGAATTTTGAAGAAATTATCACTGGTGAATTTCACCATGAGGTGACTAAGAGGTATATGTGAATAACTTATCATTGGGTTAGAGAAAGTTATGCATTTAAGAAACTGTTGGAGAATTTCATTTTGCACAAGAGAAATTTAGTGAAACATTTCAGAAGGCCATTTCCATTCATCTTTAATAAATGTATAAAATATATTTATTGTATAAAATCATTCTTAAAGATATAATATATTGTAAATACAGGGATTGCTTACAGTCCCTTGGTAAGTTTGTGACAATGCTGAGATTGCAACCAGAAACTTTCTGTTTCATATGTAAGTGTTGGTTATAAAATATTATGAATATGTGAACGATTGTAGTAGTACAAGTTATTTCATGTGTTTTGGGAGAAATTATGAGCTCACCCATATGTCCTGGTGGCCACAGTGCAAAAACACCCCATTAACTTTTTGCAGGAGACAAGTCCTTACAATACAAACCTCCATCTTGTTGCCAATTTGAAGGAGGTTGAAACTGGCCTTGGATATTCTGGGTTGAAAGTAATGTTTTCCCTGCTTTTTCAACAGAAGGCCTCCCTTGGGAACATTTTAGAGGACATGGAGGAGGTTGATAATTTCTTAGACTTCAACTAGGCCCTGAAGGACTGCCCCCTTCCACTTGCTGGCGAGCTCTGTGCCTCCATGGTCATTTTTATTGTATCTCAAAGGGACTGGAATCTTCATTAGCATAATCAGTTTCTTATGAATTTGCAGGGTTCTGAAATGAGAATATCAATGTCACGTAACACTGACTGCAGATTTACAACAGGTTGATCTTCCCATTGGTAAGCAAAAATAAACAAGGCAGAATTTCACCTAGCAACTTTTTCTCCCACTGGCAGATGAGATGAGGGAGCAAGAGGACCCAGTGGTCAGAACATCCTGATCCATTTTCAGACAGGAGCTGGAAGTATATCATACTGAACTCAGTTCTGAGTGTCTATGTATATTAAATGAGCCTTACTATGTGATTTACTGAACTCCATTATATACTGAATTCAGAGATAGAGAAAGATATGCAGTGTAGAGGCATTCTAAAGTATTCTTTCCTTCTTCCTTTGACAAATGCACCTTGGATCGTCACACCTTTCCACTGACTGCAATTCCTTGAAATCTGACTGGCCTATCTTGGCATATTTATCTGGGCATACTTCCTTGTAGTCAAGAGGAAATTTTCCTTAAAACCTATGTGCAAAGGCACAGCAATAGAATGACAGAAATTGCTCAAGAAATGTTAGTTTTCCAGGTGGAAAGCTAAATGGGAGAGAGGGGGTGATGTCTCCCAACAACACTGCATTGGGAGTAGCAATTTGTGGTACCTTTTCCCAGCAGTAGATGATTGGAAAGGGAAGGATGGAGGAGGGGGAAAGACAACAAGGTTTCTGCAATTGCTGTCCTGAAACTATCCCACATTATAGACCAGTCCCTTTCTTAAGAAGCAATAAATGTAGGCTATGAGGGCATTTCTTTCCATACTGATATGCCTCTTCTCCTCATTCAAGATGGGAGAAAAGCACATTACCATAGATGTTAGGAAGAGACCTAAATTTATAGTTTGCTTATATAAAATTCTCCATGGGGCTACTACAAAACCACAGTGAAGATTTAAAAAGGATTGAGTGCCAATGTTTTTGTGCTGGAGATGCAATATATTTAACAGAACTTTGACACATATGATTCGGGCTTGTCCTATGATTGTCTAATTTTGGTTTTATATTCACACTATTGTTAATATGGTTTTGAGAAGAGAAACTAAGTTTAAAGATGTTAATGTGATGCTGAATTATATAATGAAAATTTGGGATTTATCATTTTATGAAGAAATTTGAATTTACCAAGCTTGGGTTTATGAGCCTCTGTCTGTTGAAAAGAAATTACTATTCAGGATTTATAATCCTGGATTGAAGAAATATGTTCACTCTCACCCTTTGAATTGACTCTCTATTGATATAATGATTCTGTGTGAGCAGAATTTGATTCATTGTTTAAAATCTGTGTTGCTTTTAAATATCTGAGTTGCTTTTAAATATGTCAAGGTGAGCAAGTTTAATTTTGCTTGTTTTGTTTGTACAGGGTTTGTATGTATATGTATATGTGCATATATATGTGGGTATGCACTCGTGTGTGTAGAAAGAGAGAATATATATGCAATTCTGTACTTTTTCCTTTTTTATATATGTTGTAACAACCAAAATACATTTTAAAAATAAGAAAAGACATTTTAAAAAAGTCTAGAGATCTGCTGCAAATCAACCTCAATAATTTGGAGCTAAATGAATGTGACTCAAATTGAACTGAACTAGTCAGATATATTAGACTCCTATATATTTCCCCAGCTAAAATAAAGCAGCTAATATGCAACATGTAAACTTCGGCACAGCCACAACCTTCAGCCCTAGCCATGCATTCTGGAGGGGATATTTCCTCTGAAGAATTGGGTTCCCAGACTGGGAGTGCTCTCTGTGTCCTTTGTTAGCCAGAGGCTCCTTGTGGCCAGAAATGCACAGATTTGGTTGGCGCCCTCCGGTTTTCCTTGGGCTGCAATTCTTGTACTTCTTGTACTCCAACTCCAAAAGGCAATCTTTGGAGATCAGTTTCTGCCTTCCAAAGCAAAGATAATTTGTTTCATTTATCCCCAAAGTAATGAAACCCAAACATAGAAAAGTGAGTTGGCTGGCAGTATAGGGAGAACTGGTTTTAAAGTACTGGTGAAAATGCATACATCAAATACAAACAAGTTATTGTGTCAGTCTATAGTGAGACAGTCAAAACTGCAAGGTAAGAGAACACAAAAAGATACAATTGTTCACAGTGCACTGCATCAAAACGGAGGTTGTATCAATCATAAAACACACAAGGAGGAACTCATGTCTTATTCAGCAATTGCATAAAAAGATAAGTTGCCTCTCCATTTGAGAACCATGGCTGTAGAAGCACCGATCCTACTGTCTTCTTCCAGTCATTATGCAAACAACGTGTTTATCACTCAGGGAATCAATAAACTGTCCCTAAAAAGATGCATATTGGCACTTGGGAAAAGGCATTTCTATTTAATGTCAAAATGATCTATTCTATACTGTTTATGCTTCTTGAAATATGAAAAAATAAAAGTTAACAATCTCAACATCACCGACTCAATGAGGCACCTTCAAGTATAAGTATCCAAATTAAATATTGGTTCTCTGCTCCATTAGATGATTTATCTGCTACTCCCAGTGCTGACTGGCAGCATTCCACTGGTTATTACAATCATGTTAATTGATTTTCTTGCACAACAGTAGCACATCATTTGAAATGCCGTTGGTCATATGAAAGACAAAATGATTTGGCATTGTGGTATCCCTGCAAACTAGAGGCACTAAATTCAAACTCACAGTTGCAGCCCAGCATTTTATGAATGACTGAATCACACCAACTCCCCTAAATCATTATTCCTGATGACAACATGAGCATAGATCAGTGAAGTATAAATTGATTTAATTGGATTTGTGCTACTTTACCTCTCTGGGATTGTAAAGACTAGGCTAAATTGGAATGTACACCAAAGTAAAGCTCTAAAGCCATAACCATTTGAGGAAGACATTGAACCAATTTGGTCCTTAAGACCCTAAGTATGTGGGCTTTCCCTCTTTCCTGAAATGTCAACCACTACCCCAGCAAAAGAAGACCTGGGATATAAAAAGTGAATGAGAGAGAACAAAACTAGCTGATTCATTTATTCAGACAGGGGTCAAGGAGTGTGTAAGGAGTCTGAATTTGAGTCTCTAAATGCAGCTATAGTCTATAGTCATCTTAACTGAATTAGGCCTGCCTCTTTACCTGAAAGTCTCTTCTCACTGCATGGCAGGCAGGTTCACAATTAACTCTCTGCCCCACCCCCCAAGAATAACAGTACTTATTGAATTTGGTTGATGTAAATGGGCAAGACATTTTATTGCATCATTTCTTTAAAAAGGGCTAACATAATACTTTCTCCATAAAGCAAATGATTGGTTTCTTCTAAATTCATCATATATTGAGCAACCCATTCAGCCAGTAAGATTTGAATGTATCCCTTTAAGTGATTGAATGCCAGATGCTTTTGAGCTCTGATAGGTTAGCTATGATGTTAGAACACACCATGAATGATGCTGCTCTGATTCTAGCAGATTCTTTTAGCATAAGGATTAACCCCCAACTCATTCCCTTGTATTTCCCATTCCAGGGAGAACTGTATCTGTGAGCATAGCTTTTGTTTGTTTGCTTATTTTTGGCAGTTCAAATGGTAAATGAAGACCAACTTTGCAAATATGCTTAACTCGATGCTTTTTCAAGGAGCAAGCCCAGGAGATCTTGCAGAAGTGTCACTGGTGGTGGACGGGCTGTTGCAGTTCTTTGCCTGACAGCTGATTCCTGCTATAAGCCGTTAGCTGCACCTAATCTAATAAGGCAAAATATCTTATGCTGGGAAACATCTGATGTAATTTCCTAAAATTGAATTCAATATTTGTAATATATTAGCAGCTACAAAGTAGCAAAGAAAATGAGGTGATGAAATTCCACTTAGCTACAGAATAGACTGAGCGACGAGTTCAAAGCTTCATGCTGCTGCTTTTATGCTGAGCACACAGGAGTTCACCAGAACGTGTCAAACATCAGCAAACATTCAATAAGCTCCCAAGCTAGAACGTATCTGACTCACCGGTGGTAAAATAAACAAAGGTACAGCAAATTCAATCGCTGGAAGAAATGATGGAGTGGGAAGTTAAAAACCAGTTTTGCAAACCTATGTGGCAAGAAACAGTTGCTCTATTTCTCTGGAAATTGGTTGGAAATGACAAAACCTTCCATAGAGAAGGATTGTATGTGGAACTATAACTACAAATAAATAAATAAAATAACTACAAGGATTGTAGGTGGAACTATAACCACAAATAAATAAATACATAAATAAAAAATAATCTAGACCCAACATTATCTCTCCACTGCTTCCAAGACCCAGCTATAGCAATAAAACCACGCACACTTAGATTTTGCTATATTGTGTGCAATTTCTTGCTTGCTTGCTTGTTTTCTGTATAGGGGGCAATACCAATCTTGGCCGATTTTGAAAAGCTAAGCATTTTCTGGTTGCATATCATGGTGGACTGTACAAATTTGATAATAAATCAAATAAATAAATAAATAAATAACACCAGACTTGATTACTACTTGGAAAGGAGACCACTAGGGAATTCCAAGGCTCTGGGCTAGCCCAGGATTTCTCAACCTCAACAACTTTAGGATGCGTAGACTTCAGCTCCCAGAATTCTCCAGCCAGCATGTCCACATATCTTGCCCTGGAAAGAACAGATTTGGGAGTGTTCCCTGATCCTCAGCTGTCTATGGATTTGCAGCAGGTGGCGATGGCAAAAAGCACTTTTGCACAATTATAGCTAGTGAGCCAGCTGCAACTCTTCCCAACCTGATAGGACATAGCAACAATCATTCTTGCCTCACTCGCATCCCATCTTGATTGCTGCAATGTGCTTTAAAAAGCATCCAGAAATGCAACTGATGCAAAATGAGGGAACTAGGCAACATGGGATGCCTATACTGAAAATTCTGCATTAACTGCCAGTTGCTTGCCAGGCACACTGTAGGAAGCTGACATTTAAAGCCCTAGTGGTGCAGGTTGAGAGCCATCCAGCTGGACCTCATTTCCCCATTAAGTGTGAGCTTTCCCTTGCCATATTCTAGAAAGACTTCTCTCCCCACTCCTCCCCAACCAAAGGTATGATTCTTTGAAAGCAATCTGGAAGAAGCATTTCAGATCTCCTGCAAACCCAGGACACTCTGCTTTTCATTAAATCATGCATGTCTTTTTTCAGGTTTCCACATGAGCCTCAAAAGAACCCCAACTTCTTTAACAAATCAAATTATTAGAATGGCATGTCTGTAATGCAACTCTTTTCAGCTTCTTTTTGAGCATGTTTTTCTTCATCCTTTATTGAAAAAAAGTCTCTTGATCCTCTTATATGGTCCAGTTAATCATCCTGTTTCTCTTCTTCCTTTGCTGTCTGTAGTTCTTGAGAGAATTGTTCTCTTGTAGGTTGCTGGTTCTTTGCATCAGCTTTTACTGATTCATTTTGATCAGAGTTGCAGGCAAGGTTTTCAACTGAGAGAGCAATGCTATAAGTTCTGAATGATGTTCAAGCTATCAGAGACTGACAACAGATCCAGCAGCATCAATTTCCTCTCCTCTTATCCCCAGCAGAGGATGGGAGTGTATGTGCATGTAATTTTTGTATTTCTTTGGTACAGACTGAAGGTTACTGGGAACTTCCCCTCCTGTTTTTCTATTTTTCTAATTTTATATTGAGTAGTCAGTGAATTGGTTATGTTGTTACTGTAATATTGCTTTCATTTCATTAATGTAATTAATATAATATAGTGCTGAGTTATCTTATACGTTTATCACACAAAGATCTAAGAGAACTGGAATAGCATTTGGGTTCAATTCCTGAAGCAAAGGGATTGTTGTCTTTTTATCTTTCTGCTAGAGCAGAAACCATTATATTAGGCCCTATTTAGCACAGACCAGGAGACAGTGATTTATAGCTCACTAACCTGTTTTTAATAATAACAATGCCCCAGCTTTTTCAACTCAAAAAAGCCAACCTGTTATTTTTAAGATAAATTAGACAATGTCAGCATCTACTTTACACCAAAGAACCCAGAGAAAAGATTATATACTATGGATCATGTGTTTGCCTGTTTCTTTGTTTGATTTTCCATACAGCTATCCAGAAACCCTGATGTGGTAATAATATAAGGATAGAAACACATTTCTTTTCCTCCAGGAAAGGAGTGTTTCAACATAAAATGAGATGAGATCGGAAGTTTCATTGATATCTTAATATTATCCCTAATTGGATAACACAGAATCTCTAACAAGACATATGTATTCACAGTATTTGAATAGTAGAAAGACCACAAGAAAGGTTGGCTAATGACTCTTTCAGTCACATATCGTCTTTTCAACATTTGTACAAGGAGAACTATAGCTATTGGTATCTATTAACTTAGGTTTTTCTGCCTGTGAAAATTGTTTTACCTCGAAAATGTTTTAGCCAAGGTTTTAGGCCATGCATGTCACACAATCAATAAGATCATTGTTCATCCTGGAAAATGACAACAATGGTCATATGCCATCTGCTCTGCTGAATCACTACAGCATCACCCAGAAGGATGTTGGAAGCAGCTGTGACTCTTCTCCCATCTTCCACTACCCAGACAACTTTGCCTCCAGCCTGCTTACCCAAATAAGTCAGATGAGATTGTACAAATTGCCCTACTTACTATAGTTCACCTTTTCAGTATGGAAGGAATTAAGGATTTATAGCCCAGAAATTGTCTAGGAATGTTATTTAATCTTGGTTGTTATTACTTCCACTTTTAATACAAATAACATCAATATCCTGGAAACAATAAGAAATTAATTGATGTTATTTCTATCTCATTACAATTTCACTAGGGTCATATTTCCCCTATCTTCAGATGTGTGTGTGTGTGTGTGTGAGAGAGAGAGAGAGAGAAACCGTGAGATATTTTGCACTCAGTTTCCTGAAGCATTTTAATGAAGTTATGATTTCTACTCTTATATGAAAATATTAGCATTTTTGGGCCTTTTTAGCTAAGGAAAATATGACCTGAGGGGAGAAATGATCAAGGTGTCTAAAAAAATAGGGCATGTCTGGCTTAGAGAAAGTGAACAAGAAAAGGTTGATCTCCTCTCAGGATATTAGAACAGGGGTATCCTACCCAATAGAATTGATTGGAAAAAGATATAAAACAGACAAAAGGACATATTTTTATGTGTGCACGTAATTCACCTGAGAAATTAATTTCCCCAAGAAATAGTGGGTAATGAATTTTTCAGGTGAACTGTGGATGTGTGAAGAAGTATTTCCTTCCATCTGTTTTACATCTCTTTCCAATCAGGCCACTAATTTGGTAGACTTGAAAGGGGGATCCAACACATTCACAGAGGCCAGATCTATGAATAGGTCTTGACCCTGAAGACTCACATTGGTACTGAGTGCAGTGTGGGTTCAAATAAAAGTTGCAGAGAAATGAAGGAAGAGGAGTATATCTCCTTCTCTTGCTTATAAGGACCCCAGACATCTAGTTAGCCATTGTGAGAAACAAAATACTGAACTAAGATGGATCTTGGTTTCATCCAGCAGAATTATTCCTGTGTCCTTATGACTTAGAGCTGATGGCAATAGCTTGGTAATGGGAGAAAACAGTCTAGACCCCACTTTACCAGGCATGTCTTTTTTTCCTTTGGGAGAGAAAAGCTAGAACTTTGGGAGAGAAAGAGGGAATTTTCTTAAGATCTTGCTCCCTATGGACTGGTCTTGCAAGCCAAATTGGGCCTGTGGAAAAGAGGTCCCCATTTTCTGTTACAAAACCCTTCATCTAAATGTTCATAATTTATCATGAACACATGTTTTCCAGGCATTGCTGTTTTATGTGTCTGCCCCAGTCCTATTCATTAGCCACTTAAAAATCTTGGTCCAGGAAATAGTGTTTAAAATATAGTAAAAAGCACTTAAGTGTCCTTTGATGACATATTCCCTTGCTGTTATATATGAAATTAAGAATGTTAGTCTTGTTTAATGACATGTTTGCTTCAAGACCTGAAACCATTGCTTAAGGTAAAGGTTCTTGCAGGAAAGATTAAATGGCACTTGCAGTGCAGTACTTAATTCTCATTAGTTTATTACTTCACTATAACTTTATTAGTGGGCAGAAAGAACTACATAGTAGATGGCTATTAATCAATATATGGAATCTTAAATACAGTTGTAACTAGAGTATCAAGCTCCGAGAATCCTCCTCCTTGTAGAAATCACTGACCTTTTAATTTCAGTAAAGGATTCTTCAAAGTATGCTATTAGGGCAATTGCATTTATCTTAAGAGAAAGGATAGGTAGAGTCAGAAATGAGATTTTCAAAGACTGTACGACTAAAATAATCTAGTTGAAAGAAGGAAGAGAACACAAAGAGATACACAGGTTGATATAACAGTGTTTTTTTTTAAAGGGCATGGTGGAGAACTTAAATTAATTTCAAGTTATGAAATGATTTCCTTTTCATGCTTCTATGGGATCTAAGTCCAACTAACTTGATCCAGTTCTATTTAGACCACAATAACTTGAATTTTTTTACTAAAGGATAGTAGACCAAAGTTAAATTGGTTATACTCACCTAGTAGAAAATTCAGGTTATCTCACCTTTCCACCTTATTTCAAGCAACATTTAGCCCCTTATGTTCCTAAGCCAGAATTATTCTACCTTGCATTCTATCTGAAATATATTTTGTTTTGGGAACATCTAATCAAGAACTCTTCTCTACTGTAAAACTTTATGGTCAATAAAATAATAGGTAAAAACATAAAAGGTAAGGATGCCCTCAAGTCAAGCTTGACTCTTGGTGATTGCATCAATGCCATTTCCTTTTAGGCTTCAACTGAAAAAAACCCTGTAACAATAAAGAATAATGTTAGCTATGTACTTATCAAAACTGTATAGCCAAGTGTTGATATGTATACCCTTTTTGGGACTGTCTAGAAGTTTTCTGTTCTCTAACTAAATTTTATACATGTCCTTATACTCTTCTGAAAATTTTGCAGAGTTGATATTCTTCTTTCACGAAGTCTACTTCCGGCCTGTTCCTCTCATTTCTCCAAGCAGTAGTTGTAACAGGAGGAAAAAAAAAACATTCTGTGTGAATGTAGCGATGTGTCATAGAAAAAATGTAGGAGCTGAACATCATCTTCTATAATTGAGTCTGGGATATTTTGGTAAAAAAAATGGAGATATCACTCCTCACTTGTTCGACAATCTACCTCTTCAGAAGAATTAGCAACACTGTCCAAATGTCATATTCCTCATATAATGCATCCAGAACTTTTTAAAAAAAATAACAGGCTTTAAATGTTAAAAAATGTTCCGGATGCATTATATGAGGAATATGGCATTTAGATAGTGTTGCTAGTTCTTCTGAAGAGATAGATTGCAAAATTTTTCAAAAAGCACAGCACTCACAAGGGTCAGTTCAGATAACTGACTATGGATGATAGGTAGGGATCATATGTGGCACTTTCATAAAAAAAAAAAGTCACTGTCATATTTCTTTGCAATGTCTAGTGTTACTTGCTTGAGCTTGGTATTCATTACAAACCTAAAAAACTGATCCCTAAATCTTCTTTCAAGACTCCTGTAGATACAGACAGAAGCATCAAGATGGTGATGGGTATGGGGAGATATGGAGGGAGACAGGGGTCAGGCTGCTCTCAGGGAAGGTGGAGACCATGAACTCTACTCTGCCTTAGGCACAAAGCCAGCTGGGTAACCTTGGACCAGTCCCTCTCTCTGCCCTAGGAGGAAGCCAATGGCAAACCAGAAACCTTGCCAAGAAAACTGCAGGGACTTGTCCAGGCAGTTGCCAGGAGTCAATGCTGACTTGAAGGCAAAGAAAGAAAGAAAGAAAGAAAGAAAGAAAGAAAGAAAGAAAGAAAGAAAGAAAGAAAGAAAGAAAGAAAGAAAGAAAGAAAGAGAAAGCAAGCTAATATTGTACTCCAGCCCCCCGCGAGACATTGGATTGGTTCATGTATTCACATGAACTGACCTAATTTGCATTTTCCAAATTGGTCTACATCTGTTTTTAGGGGGGTACGTTTTGCATTTCTCTGAATTTTGTGATGCAGCGCTCTCTCGCTGTCTCTCTCTAAGTATACCAAGGATATTTGCATCAGGGTAGATAATGTACTAAAAAACTTGTAGATGAAAGGAAAGTGGGAAAAATGATTTATTACGAACACCATATATAATATGTTATGAATTTTGTGCAGAATTAAATTGATGCATATACGAGATGAAAATAAATTGTGCTTTATGAAATATGAACATTATAAAAAGAAAACAGACAGCTTTGCCATCCCTGATAGCAGGTCCCTGTTTTTCTGGTCAGTTAAATATATTCATACTGATAAGTACAGTTTATAGGAAACTACAGTGGGAGATTACTATCGACCCAGTCTGAAACACTGAGACAGCTGTTTATCGGCAAGCCTTCAGCTACTTTTAGAAGGTGCTTTGTTGTAGTAAGCCCTCCTGAGCCAATTAAAGCTTGACATTTTGTACCCTCAGTAATTAAAATGCAAATGAATGGGTGGATTTTGTTTAAAAAAATGATTATGTGAGTTAATTAAGAAGAAAATATACTATGTAGACCTGCATTTACCATCAGTTGAATTATTTTTAACCCTCACCTGCTGCCATGTTTGAAAACAAGAAAATACTCAAACCTTTAATCTTCCATAGTATATGTTTTTTTAAAAAATCAGGAAAAAGTTGCCTGTTCCAACTTGCATTTACAATTTAATTTTAATGTTCTAAATTCAGACTGTGTTCTACCCACCCTAGGAGTTCCATGAGAAACTAAGGGCTAAAAGAAAAAGTTTACTTCAGGAGCACCCTTTACCATTTTTCTAAGGTGCAGTGGAAAGTGATGACCATGAACTTTACCTGGGAAAATGCTGTGGTCATGCAGCATTCTCCCACACAAAATGCCACGGCTGTGATTTAGCGCATGCCTGCTAAAGTCATCCTGCCCCAGCTCTGCTTCACCCTAATTCCTACTATTTACTTTGCTCTTCTTACAAAAACTCTATGACTTCTCCTCCCTTTTTCTTAACAAAAGCCCCTATCACTGTGGGACCTTAAGCCCTGTAAAAGTATCAAATTTAAAAGAACAACTGGCATTTGTCAATGTGGAATAATATGCAGCTAACACGTTTTCCCTCTAAACGGAGAGTCTGGATTACTTAACTCCCTATGGATTCAACAGTGTGTGTTGTACTAAATTAGGGTTGCTGCTCCTCCTTTTATCTTTAACAAGGGACACAGGAACAACATTGTTCCTCTGGGATTATGTGCATCTATTGCATTTGTCTGGAGCAGATGAGTGAGGACTTGATTTTCATATCAACATTTTCAGACTGTTGTCAATGGAAGTCTCTGTACAGGTATGTGCAGTTTTATTAGATAAAGTGTCTGAACTGGGCAAGGACATATTTATTTTTAAGAATAAATAAAGTGATCATGGAAATGCAGCTCTATGATAAACATTTTACATATTAATGTAGTTTTATGAATGAACAGAGTCATATGAATTACAAATTGTTATGAATCACATCCTACTCCTACAACAACAGGACTGGTTGATTTTGCTCAACTTATCACAAAGCATTCTGTGATTTGATGTCAGTCACTGTCATGATCTGAAATACAATTCTTTACCAAGGACTCTGTCTTAACCTCCCAAACAATTTCCAGATAAAGTACCTTTTTGAACACTATTGTCATGTTGTTGCCATTGAAAAGATTAGATACACTCCAGAGTTTCACTGGGAAACTCACAGATCTAAAATAGTTCCAGTTTTGGAGATAATGCTTCACACTACAATCCCCCAAAAACTTCTTAAAGTACCTTGCTTTACTTCTGGCTCCAGATTTTGTTCTCCTGAGGCATATTCACCCTGTTATATTGATTATGTGCCACCAAGTCAGTATCAATTCTTAGCGATCACATAGATTTTTTTTCTAGGATGATCTGCCCCAATTCTTCAGATCTTCCAACAGTGTATTCATTGCCATTTTAATTGAGTCCATCAACCTCTTTTTTTTCTTTCTTTCTTTTCACCTTTCCTAGCATTACAGAGTTCTCATGAGAGCTAGGTCTTTGTATGATGTGTCCAAAATGTGATAATTAGAGCCTGACCATTTGTGCCTCAAATGAGAGCTCTGGATTAATTTATTTTATGATCCATCAGTTTGTTTTCTCAGCTGTCCATTCTCAGGAATCATCAGTATTCTCAGGAATCTCCACTACCAAAGTTCAAAGTATCAATACTCTTTCTGTCCTGCTCTTCAAAGACCAACTTTCACTTCCATAGAGTCTCACAGGGAATAATGGGTGTGGGTTTTGTTTTGTTTTATTTTTTCCCTCTGGTAGTTCTTTGATTAGGGCATTGTTTACTGCTGATTGTATGTCTGGTGATAATCTTAGTGTTAATATCTGGGTGATGATTGCTGGTGAGGAGATGTTCTGGTCTTTTGCTTTCCTTTTTATTGTCTCTTATGAATAGTGTGTAGATGTTGTTTATCTCTATGTGACTTGATGGCTCCCTTGTCTGAATACCAAGCTTCCAGGAATTCTCTTGCATTTTTGGTTTTAGTATCAGGTCCAGCTCAAGAATGACAATGAGGCAGTCCAGTCCAGTATAATTCCTTTATTAGCTTGCACCTTATAGACAGAATCTCGCCAGAGTAAACCTATGCTAAAGCAACTAGTGGATAAACCCCGTGAGACTCTAGGAGGGGCTAGTCTCAGCTTCTTCATCTTCTCACAGTCCTGCTGTGGGCTGAGGAAGCGCTTCCCCTGCAACCTCTCCAGGAATGCTCCCCCTCCCTCTTGATAACCTTGATCCTCCATTCCAGTATCCTCCTAGCACATGCCTTCCATTACATCTAGCTTGTCTAAGATGCTGACAGTTTCCCAGTTGAAACTATGGTTAAATCTGTCCATGTGTTATGAGATTAAGGAGTTTTCATCGTGTCTTCTGACTGCTAGTTGGTGTTCATGGATGCACTCTGCTAGCCTTCTGCCTGTCTGTCCTACATAGTGTTTGTTACAGTCCTTACAATGTATGTTGTAGATGACTCCTGTTTTTTCTTCTTGGGCTATTGGGCCTTTTGGTTTGCTTAAGATGTTTTGGAGGGCTTTAGTTGGTTTGTGTGCTATGGAGATGCCTTGTGGTTGTAATAGTCTGTTGGTAGTTTCTGAGACATTTCTGATGTATGGCACTGTTATCCTTTTCGTAGCTTGTGTTGGTTGTGTTGTAGTAGGTTGAGTGGTCAGGCACTTTTTGATAAAGTTGCATGGATATCCATTTTGTTGGAAGATGTTGTATAGGTGGTCTGTTTCCTTTTTCTGCTGTCCTGGGTTGTTGCAGTGCGTTTGTGCTCGTTTGAATAATGTCCTTACACAGCTCCTCTTGTGGGAGGTTGGGTTGTTACTCTGGTAATGGAGTACTTGATTAGTGTGGGTTGTCTTCCGATAGACTTGGGTTTCTAATTTCCTGTTGTTTCCTCTGCTGATGAGGATATCCAGGAAGGGTAGCATGTTGTTGTTTTCTTCCTCTCTGGTGAATTTTATTCCTTTGAAGAAGTTGTTGATAGCTTCATGTGTTTTCTCTAGTTGCTCCATTTTTATTATAACAAAGGTGTCATCTACATACCTGATTCATACTTTAGGTTGTATGTGTGGAAGTGCTATAGTTTCTAGGCGTTGCATTACAATCTCTGCTATGAGTCCTGACAGTGGTGATCCCATGGGTGTGCCTCTGATTTGTTGGTATATTTGTCTCTCAAACTGAAAATAGGTAGTGAGGCAGAGGTTGATGAGGTCCATGATTCTGGGTATTTCAATCTGGGTGTGTTTGGTTAGGTCAGGTGTGTTGTGTAGTACTGCTGATATGGATTCTTTCACTAGTTCTGGGTTTATGGATGTAAAGAGTGCTGTGACATCAAATGAAACCATGATATCATCTTCAACTATGTGTACATCTTTGATTTTCTGAAGGCACTGTAGTGAGGAGTTGATAGAACATTTACTCTTCTCTGTGAGATCTCAGACCCTAACCCTGAGCTACACATATTCTCTTCTGTTAGTGCAGGAGTCAAACGCCAAGGAGATTACTCAGCACAGAGTTGAGAATCAGGAATCAAGGACCTGAAACTGAGGTGAATGAGTTGGTCCCAATGAGGGCCAGCTGTTGGCAGCTGCTCTTAAATAATCCAGATTCAGGTGTAGCTCAATCATGGACCTTGCCCAGTTTTCCAAAGCTGCCAACACATCTTGGGATTAAGTCACTGGATTTCTCCCATACCTGTTCCTGCTCCTGTTGATTTTTTGCTGAATAAGCCCCTTGTGGCTGATTGCTGACTGCTGAGGCTGGCAACTTAATAGATCAGGTCCCTCAGGTTCAGCCTCTGACTCCAAGAAGTCGAAGTCCATAACACCATTCTAACCCCCTGCTCCTGGGGCCCCCACCTCCCATAGCCAGAAGCTTGGCTTTGTTTGTTAAGCAGCTGTGGAACTTTGGACCAAATGTAGCATGTGGAGCTGATCCACCTCATCCCAGGAGCATTCTTCTGGGCAAAAGCTTTCTAGTAAACTGGCTATTAGAATCATCCCCAATGCTGGTAGCAGTTCAGGATGTGGGTCACTTTATATTTCAGTTCCCCCTCTATCAGAACTGGAAGAACAGGCTGACAGTGAGGGCTTGCAGGAGATATTGGATCAGGCCCCTGGACTCAGTCTCTGACTCCGAGGATTCCAAGTCCATAACAGAATCAAAAATCTTGCAAATATCTAAAAAAAAAAAAAAAAAGAGCCCAAAAAACCAAAACCCCAAAATCAAAAACATCCACTAAGTCAATGAAAGCAAGTTGTTTCTCTACCCCATTCCAGACAGAGAAGAATTCTAAAGAAAAATCCTTTAATATGTCATTTCTGCAGAAATTCTTCAAGGCAAACAAGAGGATAAAAAGCATCTTAATTTAACTGTAGCACAGCAGGCCCTCCTCTATATACCTGTGAAGTAAATAAAGAACCACCAATTTCTCTTTCTGACCCAAGCTGTAGGACTCTCCTATGAATAAGATCCATCTTTTCCTGAAGCACTGTTTGCAGATTTATAGATGCCTGTGGTCTTTTAATTAATCCTTGCGGTTCAGTTCCTTGACTGGTAGGATCTCTAGCAAGTATCTTCTTTAAGTCAGTCACTGCACAGGGAGCCCTGGTTAACAGCAGGGCTTAATCAGAGGATAGGGATAGGCAGAAGCTGCATTTTAAACAAGCTTCACTTTTTGGTGACTGTCACTTGCATCAGAAGACACACAGCAGTCTAGCTGTTCCCATCTCACCTGCTGAACTTCTCATTAAGTGCCAGGGTGCAAAGAAAGACAAAGCCAAGAAGGAATGCTCAGTAAGTATGAGGCACTCGATATAGATCAGGGTACCCATTAGAAAAATGCTGTGCATGTTGAAGACTACAATATACAAAATCTTCCTTCCTTCCAACCATTAAAATGAGGTTGATGAAGTTTCTCCCTGGAATTTTAATTCCATTTTATATTTCTTCTCTGATAGCATTGCTTGTGAAATTTTTTGCATATTGGTTAAATAAATGTTACAGTTTACAACCTTGGTATACTTTCTTCCCAGTGTTGAACTATTTACTTTATTTTATTTATTTTTATTTTTTTTTAAAGCCACCCCTCTCATTGTTTGTGCTTCTTGGTAACCTACAGCAATACAAATAATAGAAAATCAAAACCCAAAAGAAAAATGAAAGTAAGAACCATTCCAAACTAACATAGAAAACCCACAATACATAATTAGCATATGACCAAGGCTGGTGATAATAATGTACCTTCATATCATAAAATGGGCTTATGTACCATTTTGGTACAATGCATGGGAGAAGAACCAGTGACCCCATGTTCTGTTTTAAGTGGACTCCCTCAAATAGGTTTTATAGAACAAAAATAAAGCTTAAAATTACTTCCAATGACTCGGGGAAGCAGGAACAAAAGTCTCATCCTCTTAAATCATCATGTTCATTGCAGCCCTTACACTCCCCAGAAGTGAAAGGTAAGTGTGATTCTCAGCCATGAACGGTTCCCTACCTGTGCTTTTTAATTCTATTCTGAGTTTGACTTTCTCAGAAATGGGGTGCTACTTGAATGTGTGTGTCCGTGTGTACTGCTTTTTTATGGTGCTTCAATCAGAGCTTTACATTCTCTACTGTTTTACTCCTTAGCTTGCTCTACTTTGGTTTCAATTTTTTGTTGATGTACAGTGAGATACTTTTGGGGGAAAATGTAGCTTCAAATAAATGCTTTGTGAATTGTTTATTTATTTTCTTATTTATCCAATTTATATAGCTGCCCATCTCAATGAATGACTCTGGACAGTGAACAGGATTAAAATAGAAGAAAAACAATAGCAAACTTTATAAAAGTTAAAATATGGGCAGTCAAGAAACAATAACCCAAATCACTAACACAACCAAGAAGCAGGTCCCTGCACTCTGAGGCACAGAACCAGGTCTTCAGGGCCTTACAAAAGGCCAGCAGGTAGGGGCCATCCTCATCTCCTGAGGGAGAATGTTCCATAAGGTGGTTGCAGGGGCAAAAAAGACACGCTTTCTAGACCCTGCCAACCAGCATTCTTTGGCTGACAGGACCTGGAGCATGCCCACCGTGCCTGACCAGATTGGACTGGTAGAAACAACTGGGAAGAGACTGGAACATTAACAGGAGGAGGAGGGGGAGGAGGAGGGGGAGGAGGGGGAGGAGGAGAAGGAACTCAGTCCTAAGCCATGAAGAGCTGTAAAGGTGACAACCAGCACCTTGAATTGCACCTGGAAGCAAACTGGCAAACCATGCAGCCCCCGTAATAGTGGTGTTACATGTGCTGAATAATTGGCACCATTTACTACCTGGGCAGCTGCAATCTGCACCAGTTGAAGCTTCTGAATGCACTTTAAGGACAGCCCCATGTAGAGCACATTACAATAGTCCAGACAAGAGGTCATGAGGGTATGAGTGACAGTTATGACTACATCTCTCAAGTTTATCTTTGGTACTTATGATCTTGAAATTACCCATGCATGGAGATTGCTGGGCCCTTTTCTGTTATGACTTGCTCTAATTCACATAGCTCCACTAAGCCAGATCTCTTCCTAATCAATCCCAGTGAGTCACCACAATAAGTGGAGGGCAAGAGGTAAGTTTCTCCTGATATGTAAAACCTGATGATTCCTCAGGTTCAGCTTGGATTCTTTATTTCTGGAGTCCAGGGGTGGTGGAGAGATCTGGAGTTGGAATTAGAATTCTGACAAGTTATTATAGAGTCTTCAGTGTTGGAAGCTTTGAGTAAGTGGTTGCTTACTTGGGTTTAGGAGTATTGGGTGTTCAGGTGCATTTGTACTAAGAACCACCACAGAATCCTCCTCCTGCTGCTGTTAATGTTCCAGTACTATCAGATTCTGATATTCAAATGTGTTGCAACTTCTAACATAGTATTCTGCATGGAATATACATCACACAAGAAGCTACTGAAGCTGAACATTTGAAAATTAAGATTACTTTCCTATATGTGTTTCAATTATCACAAGAAATCAAGAAGATGTTACTTTATTATTACAGATTATTCCATTGTATCTGTATTTTTAAACATTTCTGCATAAATTTGGGAACCATTGGGGCTGAAAAACAGTATATAAAATATAGGCATTTCTGGGGAGATTGCCTTCCTATAGGGCAGCTTGCCCGGGGGTGGGGGGTAGACTGACCCCTTTTCTCACAATCTTCCAGAAATTTGTTAAAACGTGATTATTGTAGAATGCCTTCAGTGACTAGAAGTATTTTCTGAATGAAACACAGATACAGAAGAGCTTGGCTCAAACAAAACAAAACAAAATAACCCTCATCTCCTCCTTCCCACTGAAATCTGGACATGCCACCCTAAAGTAGACAATAGGTATTGGGCAGATCCCATCCCCTAGAGGTCACCACCTGACTGCAGCACCAAGAGAATGGTAATGAAGCAGGTCTGACTGTATCTAAAGAAAAACTTGTGCTGGTACAAGAGAGAAAATACTATTTTAATGCTAGTATAGTTAAGGACAATTTAAGACTGCCTCAAGTATGTGCTGGAAATCAAAGAAAGGCAACATTATATAGTTGCAACATAAAAAAGACAAATTATATCAAAATCCTAATGGGCCAGCATACGTGTCTTGTTTGTATTTATCTTACTGTTGGTAGCAACTAACACCAGAATTTTACAGATTTGATCCTATCCATATCATTATCTCATAGAACGAACGCACCGATCTTTGTGTACATAATGCACACACGCGAGCATGCATGCACACAAGTTTATTCTTTGAGTCTGTTAGATGGAAATGTTTAGAAATGTTGCTTTTAATTTTCCTTTTGATCAATCATTATTGTAATATACAATGTGCATGTCCTAAGTTTATGACATGTTTTCTATTTGATTTCAATATCTGACTTGCCCAATCATACTGTAGAGTTCCAGAAAATCTGCAGCTGAACACAGCAAAATTACAGCACTCCCTAATACAGCAGCAAACATAATTAACTTTGAATTATGTGAATTAACAGTGCCTGACAAACGATCATTTAGCTCTGAAATTAAATTCTTTCATACCATTAGATTTGTTTGTTAAGCCCAAGTAGGCAAAAGTAGTATTTAATAAAGTAATAATGATGCTTCTGAGAGAGTGCCTTGGAGAAATATCTGGTTTTATCTAAAATAAATCATTGTTATGCCATTATTAGCTAATTTACAAATATCATATACCACTGGCTCTGCATAAGTGGTTTTCAGAAAACTTCAGCACAGCATGAAAGTGCTCAGTCTGTAAAAGCCAAATTTCTCAACTGGCATAATTTAACTCAACTTTCCCCAAATGTGTTAGACTTCAGTCCAATATTGCTTGATAGCTTTGCTAAAATCCCCATATCTAGTTGTTGTCCATAGAGTGTGATTTCTTCAGAAAACACCTCAGAGAGGTTGAATTTTCCCATCCCTAAAGTTTCCACCTCTGTTTAACTTCATTATATTAGCCTGTTGCTTTTACAAAGAATGAATGGGAAGGCCAAAGGGCATGCCTTAAACTGTACTTCTATTGTTTTGTTCTTTAAATTTAGTGAAATGAAATCAAGGGTAATATTATTCACAGCTGGAAAACTGCACTGCATTTCCACAACCCCATTCAACTGGAACTGGAAATGTGGGAAGAATTATATGTGACATAGAAATGCTTCTTATAAAATCTCAGCAGCCGCTTCCTTGCAAAAGTTATTTTGTTCTTGTTTTGATTCAGCAAGGCATAGATGGGAGAAATAGCATAATCCTTGCCTGCCCTCTGCAAATAATCACCCAGCAGAAGCTGCTCCCCAAATCCCTGCCCTCACCAGAAGGCCAGGGATGTGTCTGCCAAAAGGAAATTTATTGGCAAGACTTTTGGCAGAAAAACAGTGGATAAAACAAAGGGCAGGTACATATTTCTGCCTGATGCTTCTCCAGCCCAGATGATCCCTGTTCAGACATGCTTTTCCCTACAATAAGTATGGAGAATTATTTGGTGGCTGTAGTCTACAAATATTTTTGCCCAGAGTAGACAAGGCAATGGCTCAGAAATGGATGGACATCTAGCATCTACATGTTCAGGCCAGGATTTTATTTTTTCCCTGTTTTTTCAGGCAAAAGAGTTTTTTTATTCTACGCTGGCAAATATCTTTAAAGGTTAAAAACATTGATTTTATGGGGGGTGGGGTTCTGACTCAAAATTGTAATAAACTGCTAACTAATGATTGGCATCTATGGATGGATGGCATTCAGGAGTCATTCATTCATTCATTCATTCATTCATTCATTCATGAATGAATGAATGAATGAATGAATATGGCCCTGAGCCTCAGATTGCATACCTGCTCTAGAATAAGCAGCCACGTTAGAGTGTGAGTTTTTAAAAAAAAAATAATATGACCTATTCATTTATCCAAATCAAAGTCAGTTAGGAAGCACATATCAGAATCATAGAGTTGGAAGATGTCATTTAAGCCATAGAGTTTAACTCCTAATCAATGCAGGAATTCAAGTTAAAGCATTACAGAGCAATGGCTGTCTAGCTTCTGCTTGAACATATTCAATGGCCTCTTTGGATAATTTGTTCCACTGTTGAACTGCTCTTAGTGTTAGGTAGGTTTTCTTTTCTTTTTTTTCCCCCCTCAAACATTTAATCAGGATTTGTCTTTCTGCAACTTAAATCCATTATATGCCTGACTTCTGATTAATGACTCTTTTATCTCATTATCAAAGTAGAATTTAGATTCTAAGCTTCAATCCTTTGTTGCTACAGGAAATTACATATATTGCAAGATGGATTTAATCTCTGTACAGGAGACTAAAAAGGGGGTCACAATAGGATATAAATCTTTTCTACTGAAAACCAGGCATTACAGAACACACAGAAGAATGAACATGAAACTTAAATACTGGACAGGAAGGCAATGCAAGAAGAATAAAAAAGGAAGGATGCTGTAGATAGCAGTATTCAACCTGGCAAATCCCACCATGTCACGATAAACATTCCCCCTTGATTTCAAGGACCTGATTTTAGCCCTGAAAGGTGCCTTCTTTGTACACTAAGAGAAGGAAGACAGATTTAGTGCTTCTTTTGCTTTTGGCTGCCTTATCTATTTTTCCACATATTGGTGGATTGGTTCCTGTCCTCCTACCAGCTGGTGTAGGTCACAAAAAAGTCTGGACTGTAAAACAGACTGCAGCAGTCAATTTGTTGGTAAAGAATTAATGAGAACGAGGAATTGATTGGTTGGTTTGTACACCAGAGTGGAGTGAGTCTAAAGGTTTTGAAGTCAGAAAGATTGCCTTCTCCTGGTCCTGAGAGTTCTGCTTCTGAGACCCACCAGAATGTGGGAAGATGAAAGAGATGAAAGAAAACACAGTATGCTTCTTTATTGGAAAACAAGAGACCTACACTCATAGCATTAAATGCTACTTTAATTACATTAGTATATCCTGAACAGCCTTTATAAATTATAATTGAATTCTTATTAGTCTAAATTAGTAAATGTCAATAGACTAATTGACAATACTTTTGTATGTATGAATCAATAGCATGTGTATATTTAATACAAATAAGAGGATTTTAAGAGCAAAACACGTTTGATATAGCTTATTATCCTAAAGTAATAAAATAATTTGATTGCAAAAGGATGCTAAAAATACTTCATTTCTTGTGGTATTTGGTTTTTGGGGGGTTTTTTGGAAGAAAGTGGAAAAATGGTGGGAGGTGTCACCCTGCTGTCAAACTGTTACAATATCTAGGCCTGAGTAGTATCATCTGGGGTCCATGGATAATCTCTTCCCATTCCTGTATGCAGCAAATACTATGGATTGGGAAATGTAGAGTTGTATGCTACATATTGAAACAGTTTTGCAAAAATTGTTGTTTTTCTAGAACTTGGAAAACTGAAAAATAAAATAGAAAACAGACATCCAACTTGATTCGTTCTTCTATTAGATTAGCAACTTTGGGCTGAGCCATCCCCTGTAGCCTTCAGATTTTCATCTGTGCTACAAAATCTAAATAGACAAGTAAGATTTTCTTTAGGAGTGTTTGTTTGTTTTCATTACTTAAGATTATATAGGAACTTTGAAAAGAAAATGTAATTAGAAAATCTCACCATTCTAGTCATTCTGCCATGATTTATAATAAATAAGCTCTATCATCTTTCATGAGGTCCTATGACAAAGAGACGGCATGGCATTTTAAGAAGCAAAAAGATTGAATATCTTAAAGGGCTAATAAGAGAGCTTTGGTGCTGATTCCTTGAGAAGTGAGAGAGAAAAATCATGAGAGAGAATAAAGAATGTATTAACAGAATCAGCATGTACAGTACTTATGTTTGCAATAGCTTTTTCATGTAATACGATGGTCTCTCTCTCTCCCAATTCTCTGCACAAACAGGAAATTTTGAGAGGCCATTAATCCATATTCCATATGCTACCTTCTAAACAGAAGCAGACTAACAAAATATGTGAGATCATAATTATATTCAAATTTCCTGTACAGGTGTGACAAACAAAGAATTTCCATTTTTAAATAATATTCTGGTCCCTTGCTTCTCTCAGATAGAAGTCGAAAGGTATAAACACATTTCAGTAAAGTGTGAGTGTGCGTGTGTGTGTGTGTGATAATAAATTTTGTTGATTTGGCCATAGGTTGTTAACAAAATCTTAAATACAAAAGAGTAAACATTGATGAAACCGAATATTACATTTGATACATACCGAGAGTATGATTTTTCTATGAAACATCAAGATGTTGTATGCTGGAGTGATGGAGATACTTTGGAGATACCCAAAGAGGGAAGTGAAGGGCTGATTTTTCTCTCCCCCTTTTTCTCGAAGAGGTCACAGAAATCTCATCTAATTAAACCCAGTGAGAGGCAAAATACCTACAGCACCTCCAAGGCTGGGAAAAATAACAGCATGAACTGGGAATCTGTGGGGGAAACAAGCTGTGTTTTGGAGCCAATGACCAACCAGCTCCTGGAGTTCCCTGTTTGAGACTATAACTAGGGGTGGCCTCTATAGCTGCAGAGCTTTCTTTGGGGGTCTCAATCATCATTCTTTTCTTGTGCAAAGAGGTGGTTCTACCTCTTCCCCTCAGCCTTTGGAGCATGTTAAGATTTCTCTGCCTATCCAAGCTGTCTCAAAAGTTAGAACTCAAAGTTGAGTTTTTCTCAAGTGGGGTACATTTAGGACAGCAATCTGTGCATTCCCTTTTCCCTTTAACTAGGTTTTTTTAAAAAAAAAATCTTATAGGTATGGGCAGCTTTTTTATATTAACTGTGCTTTGAACTTTGTTATGAAAGAAAATTCCACCTTGGAAATAAAAAGAAAAGCTACTTAACAATAACAGCAAGAAAAAGTATGTGAATTTATTTTGAAAAGGAGCTGATGACCAGGTCAAAGCTAAATCTTAAACTTAAAAAATAATACATTTCTAAAAACAAATCAATGGTTTCCTCTTACAGAAATGTACAGAACAGGTTGTTTTACAGGTGTGATAATTCAACAGCTGGAGAAATTAAATTACCCTCTCAGTGCTCCTGTGTCAACCTCTTGATTCTCAAGAAGCAATTGTAAAGACTGCACTAACATATTTCTTTTTTTCAACTATTTTATACCATCATATTTTATAAATAGTAACATGTAGAATGGACACTCTTCCTTTCTAAAAGACTATCACATCATGTATGATAAATTCTGTTCTAATTTGTTTATTGATTATGGCATAGTTGGAGAGAATGAAACATTAGAAGCAGGTGATTTCTCCTCCCCGCTCTTCCCCCCTGACACCCAAAAGCAGGATCTTTACAGAAATGGAAAAGGATATTATTTTTTGTTCCTGCCAGTCAGCCCAGTTCTAAAGCTGCAGAAGTACAAATATCACACTGCACAACTGCAATAAAAGTGCCATCAAACGAAACAGAGACACTGAATGACCATTTTTCTCCGTATGCGATATAATGATTATGGCTGCTGGAAACTTTTGTTCAAAACTTCAATTCAATCACCACTTTGAATCAAATCAACAAATCAGATCTGGTACCTTCAACTCAATTGGTGTCAGCCCCGCTATATAGCAGACCAAGAAAGTAACTCCAAAGGAAGGTTAAACTACTTTATTATATTGGCTATAATGGCAGAATCTTGCAAGTCTTGTGCTTTACTACCCCCACCCCCAGCTTACACTCTTGTGAAACTATGGAGGTGCCTGTCTGAGCTGTTTCCTCCTCCTCTCAGATTGCTTTGGGCTTGAGTGGTGCTTCTCGCCACTCTGGGGATGGATCTGGCTTATCTCTGCCAAGATTACCTCCTTTATTCTCTACAATTGGGCAATCTGATCAACTTTTGAGAATATATGCACACACTTATATTGGCTACAACTGAATCTTCTAATGAAATATTTCAGTTGAATCAGTGATTCAAATATATTGATTGAGTGAGTGAGTGAGTGAGCGTCATCAAGTTGTTTTTGACTTCTAGAAACTACATAAATAGATTTTTTCCCATAACAATTTATCCCTAGCCTGTTCTTTCAAGTCTCACAACAGTGTAGTCATCACCACTGTAACTGAATCCATCCATTTTGCTGCTGGTTGTCCTCTTCTTCTCTTTCCTTCCACCTTTCTCACCATTAGAGCCTTTTTCAGAGAGCTAGGTCTTTGCATAATGTGTCCAAAGTAGGATAATTTGAGCCTGGTCATTTGTGCCTCAAGTGACAACACTTGGTAGATTTGTTTGATGATCCATCAGTTTGTTTTCTTGGCTGTCCATGGTATTCTCAGGAGTTTTCTCCAACACCAAAATTCAAAGGCATAATACTCTTCCTATCTTGCTTCTTTAAAGTCCAACTTTTGTTTCCATAGAGTGTCACAGAGAATACCATAGCTTGCATGATTCTGATCTTTGTAGGTATGATTCAAATATGATCTTGCTTTATTCACATATTCCTGATCGTTAAACAGAAAAAAAAAAAAAACAGTGGGGGAAGGCCTCACTGCCATAAGGTTTGTAGCAGCTGAAATAATAATAAAAGTGTAGTGCCAAGTAGGAAAAGTATTATCCACTCCTGTTTTAGATTCTAAACTTTACGACAAGGTCTGCCTAGTGTCTATGATTGTATGAACTTTTCTTACCACTGAAGACTTGCTTCAAACAAACAAAAAATCACTTCCAAAAGGCAAGCTTACTAATGCTTACCTAAAGTGAAATCCAGATTCTCATAATTCATTTTTGTAATATATCCAATGTTAGAATATACATATTGTTTATCATTAAAATAGTTTGAAATCTGAAAATTTAAATGGGGGTGGGGTAGCCTGAAATGGAATCAAAATAAGGACGCATATGTGGTTTTGGAAGGCAAGATACTAGTTATTCCTCCTACAGAAGACTAAGATTATGGCCAAAAGTCTTCTTGATCCTATGAGGATATAATTTATGATAGAGTGATAATTGCTAAAATAAAACTTACCACCCTCAGAATGGAAAAACAGAGGAGGAAAAATGCATCCAAGAAGTAAAATATCTGAAAGTTAATCCTGTTGGTTCACCTATTTATATACTATTTGTAATCACTGTTCTCTTTCATGGATCACTGCCTTGTCATGGCAAAGGGGCTTGCGTAACTCAATGAAGCCATGAGCTATGCTGTGCAGGGCCACCCAAGATGGACAGGTCATGACAGAGAGTTCTCATAAAATGTGGTCCACTGGAGAAGGAAATGGCAACCCACTCCAGTATCCTTGCCAAGAAAACCCCATGGACAATGTCAAAAGGCTAAAAGATATGACACTGGAAGATGAGCCCCTCAGGTCAGAAGGTGTCCAATATGCTACTGGGGAAGAGTGGAGGGCAATTCCGAGTAGCTCCAGAAAGAGTGAAGCAGCTGGGCGAAAGCTGAAAGGACGTTCAGCCGTGGATGTATCTGGAAGCAAAAAGAAGGTCCAATTCTGTATAGGAACCTGGAATGTAAGATCTATGAACCAAGGCAAGCTGGATGTGGTCAAACATGAGATGACAAAGTTGAACGTCGGCATCTTGGGAATCAGTGAATTAAAATGGACGGGAATGGGTGAATTTAATTTAGGTGACCATTATATCTACTACTTTGGGCAAGAAACCCTTAGAAGAAATGGAGTAGCCCTCATAGTCAATAAGAGTGGGAAAGGCAGTAATGGGGTACAACCTCAAAAATGACAGAATGATCTCAGTGTGAATCCAAGGCAAACCATTCAACATCACAGTAATCCAAGTCTACGCCCCAACCACTAATGCTGAAGAAGCTGAAGTTGACCGGTTCTATGAAGACCTACATCACCTTCTAGAACTAGCACCAAAAAAAGATGTCCTTTTCATCATAGGGGATTGGAATGCTAAAGTAGGAAGTCAAGAAATAATCAGAATAACAGGCAAGTTTGGCCTTGGAGTACAAAATGAAGCAGGGCAAAGGCTAATAGAGTTCTGTCAAGAGAACAAGCTGGTCATAGCAAACACTCTTTTCCAACAACACAAGAGACGACTCTACACATGGACATCACCAGATGGTCAATACCGAAACCAGACTGATTATATACTTTGCAGCCAAAGATGGAGAAGCTCTATACAGACAGCAAAAACAAGACCAGGAGCTGACTGTGGCACAGATCATGAGCTTCTTACTGCAAAATTTAGGCTTAAATTGAAGAACGTAGGGAAAACCACTAGACCACTCAGGTAGGACTTAGATCATATTCCTTGTGAGTACACCGTGAAAGTAAAGAATAGGTTTAGGGGATTAGATTTGGTAGACAGAGTGCCTGAAGAACTATGGCCAGAGGTCCATAACATTGTACAGGAGGCAGCAACTAACACCATCTCAAAGAAAAGAAATGCAAGAAAGCAAAATGGCTGTCTGATGAGGCTTTACAAATAGCTGTGGAAAGAAGGAATGTGAAAAGCAAGGGTGAAAGGGAAAGATATAAGCAACTGAATGCAGATTTCCAGAGAATAACAAGGAGAGATAAGAAGGTCTTCTTAAATGAACAATGCAAAGAAATCAAGGAAAACAATAGAATGGGGAAGACTAGAGATCTCTTCAAGAAAATTGGAGATATCAAGGGAACGTTTTGTGCAAAGATGGGCATGATAAAGGACAAAAAAGGTAGGGACCTAACAGAAGCAGAAATGATTAAGAAGAGGTGGCAAGAATACACAGAAGAACTATATAAAAAAGATCTTAATGTCCCTGATGTCCATGCTGGTGTGGTCACTGACCTTAAGCTGGACATCCTACAGAGTGAAGTCAGGTGGGCCTTAGGAAGCATTACTAACAACAAAGCTAGTGGAGATGACAGTATTCCAGCTGAGATATTTAAAATACTAAAAGATGATGCTGTTAAAGTGCTGCACTCAATATGCCAACAAGTTAGGAAAATGCAACAGTGGCCACAGGCTTGGAAAAGGTCAGTTTACGTTCCAATTCCAAAGAAGGGTGATGCCAAAGAATGCTCAAACTACCGCACAATTGCACTCATTCACATGGTAGAAAAGTTATGCTCAAAACCCTACAAGCTAGGCTTCAACAGCATGTGAACCAAGAACTACCAGATCTACAAGCTGGGTTTTGAAGAGGCAGAGGAACTAGAGTTCAAATTGCCAACATTTGCTGGATCATGGATAAAGCACAAGAGTTCCAGAAAAGCATCTACTTCTGCTTCATTGACTATGCAAAAGCCTTTGACTGTGTGGATCACAACAAACTGTGGCAAATTCTTAAAGAGATGGGGGTATCAGACCACCTTACCTGTCTCCTAAGAAATCTGTATGCGGGCCAAGAAGCAACAGTTAGTACCGGTCATGGAACAACCAATTGGTTCAAAATAGGGAAAGGAATATGACAAGGCTATATACTGTCACTCTGCTTAGTTAATTTATATGCAGAGTACATCATGAGAAATGCCAGGCTAGAAGAATCACAACCTGGAATTGATTGCAGGGAGAAACATCAACAACCTCAGATATGCAGACAATACCACCCTAATGGCAGAAAGTGAAGAAAAACTAAAGAGCCTCTTGATGAGGGTGAAAGAGGAAAGTGCAAAAGCTGGCTTGAAACTCAACATTAAAAAAACTGAGATCATGGCATCTGGACCCATCAATTCCTAGCAAATAAAAGGGGTAGAAATGGAAGCAGTAACAAACTTCATTTATTTGGGCTCCAAGATCACCGCAGACAGAGACTGCAGCCATGAAATTAAAAGACACTTGCTCCTTGGGAGGAAAGCTATGGCAAACCTAGATAGCATATTAAAAAACAGAGACATCACCTTGCCGACAAAGATCCACATAATCAAAGCTATGGTTTTTCCGGTAGTAATGTATGGCTGTGAGAGCTGGACTATAAAAAGGCTGAGCGCTGAAGAATTGATGCCTTTGAACTGTGGTGCTGGAGAAGACTCTTAAGAGTTGCCTGGACTGCTAGGAGGTCAAATCAGTCAATCTTAAAGGGAATCAACCCTGACTGCTCATTGGAAGGGTTGATACTGAAGCTCAAGCTCAGATACTTTGGTCACCTAATGCGATGAGAGGACTCTTTGGAAAAGACCCTGATGCTGGGAAAGATTGAAGGCAAAAGGAGAAGAGAACGGCAGAGGATAGATGGTTAGATAGCATCACTGAAGCAATGAGCATGAAACTGAGCAAACTCAGGGAGGCAGTGAAGGACAGGAAGGCCTGGCGCAATATGGTTCATGGGGTCACAAAGAATTGGACACGACTTAACGACTGAACAACAAATCACTGTTACCGTCACTTATATGAATCATCTGCATATCCTTTGCTCAAAGCATGAAAGGACACAAGCATCTTAAATTAGTCTGATTTAGGATGAAGAAAAATTCTAGGACTGTCATCAGACAGCCTCCTGGTCACAGATGGATTATAGTATCAAGCATGACACTACCTCTGTGTTGGCCAATATATTATTAACAAGTACAATATACAAAACAGAGAAAATTCCTATAGCCATCAGTTCTAATCTGTGGTAATTATGTGTAAAAGAACCTAAAAATAAATACGTAGTTTTGAGACTGTTATGGCAGTATCATTATCCATGACCAACCCTTCCTAATAAACATTCATGATTTGTAACAGTTCTGCTTTCTTACCACTGATCTTTGAGAAATATCTATAGACACAAAAGCCATAACAGAGAATAAAGTATACCCTGTGGAGTATTATAAGGCAGTACATTCATTAAGCAGTTCTTATGACACCATAAATGTTTTAAGGAGAAGATGTGAATATCAAATTACAGGCTTCCAATACCCCAACAGAGACTATTGGTTGTTATACAGTGTGGAGCTCTGCCTTTGAACAAGAACTCCAAAACAGAAAGTACTTTTAATGTGTAGTATGAGATGGAAAATGTACTTTTTAACATGGCCAGTATTTAAAGCATCATCTCTCATCGTTGTCATTTCATGAACTAAAGTCACAGTCTCATACCACCTGAACAGAGGGTGGATTAGAAATCTATTGAATTGGAAATGTTCTATAATTTAAGAGAATGGATTCAGAATGTTTACTTGAGAATAAAAGGTCAACAGGCTTCTGCAGGTGTACAGCCTACCCAAGGAGGTTAAGGGGTATTTAGGTGCAAGGAAATCCCTGCCCCCAATATCCATGCCTGTGTAGTGCCCTATATACTGTATGACATGAAGATCTGCAGGAGTATCGTATGCACTTACAAAAATCCCATAATCAGAAATGGTTACACTGAATTCATTTACAACTTATCCTGCAGATCCTACTGCTTAGCATGTGAAAGTCTGCCTAGCACATGTTGCATGCTGATATTGGGTCTGGGGTTAGTAGGTAGGCCCTCACCCCCTTTATCTTTTTAATTTTTGTGGCAGCAGCAAAAGGCAGATAACTCACCACTGACTGCAAGGCAAACTCCCTAACTAATGGTGTGAGTTTGCCGCTATGAAACTTGGTAGATGGTCTTGATTCTATTTTATTTATTTATTTAAATTTATTGGCCGCCCAACTCTGGTGGACTCTGGGTGGCACAGAAAACTGAAAAAGACATAAAAACAGCTCACGATATTGAATGGGTTGGCCTCATTGGCTTGCTTGCTTGCTTGTATTAATGTTGTGGCTGTTGTTTTTAAATGGAGTTGTTTTATGCTTCTTGAAGTTTTAATTATCATTCCGTTTTATCTACATTGGATTATTGCTAGCTGTCTTGGTGTACCTTCAACCGAAAAGGAGGGTATGCATAAAATAAGTAAACAATGGTGGGTGCATCATTTTGCTTGAACCTGGATTTTATACATGACTTGATTTCAATATATTCCCAACTCTTATCATCTTATGTTCCTATGCATATATGTGGAACATTCTGCTCCATGTGCAGAGTCATCTCATGAGAAATGGAGCTGACGGTGGTAGCAGGACTATATGCATAGACCATTAGAGATCCAATTTCATAGATAGAGGTTTCATATTAACTCAGGTAAAATATGTATTTCTTTCTCTTCTTCTTTTTAATGGAAACACTTAGCATATTCTGCTGTGAGTCATCAAGTATGAAGTGATGAGAGATTACTACACAATTGATGCTGTCAGCCTTGACAGTGCTGATCACTTGTTGGAGTGGGAGGGGTGAAGGGCTACCTGGATTTGGTCCACTTCCCCCATCTGGTGATTGTCAAAGCTGTCAGCATGGGTTCTTTGCACCATACACCCACCTCCAATGATTGAAGACTGTGCTTGTGGCTGATGAGAAAGTAGTAAGTGGATTATGCTGATTCGATAAACAAGGTTCTAAGGTATTAAGCAATCTTTACAGCATAATTCATTCATCACCATCAGAAGGACCTGATCTTAGAAGAGAAGATTTTACTCTTACACAGATGGCCTCTGTTGAATCAGAAGAGCCTAGGGTTGTAGATTGGTTTGGATTTGAAGTATAATTTTATTACTGAACAAATTTCAGATTTGCTTTGTACATCCACATACAATAAAATGATGGAGTGATTTTTTTTTTCCAAATGTATACTTTCTGAAGGTTCTGGTCCCAGCATACTGCAGTTACAGAATTTTAAGCTCCATCATCAGGTCAGTTAATTACAGTGAAGGAACAGTAATCAAGTTAGGGAGATTTAAAAAAAAAATTGTTTGATTTTATAACAGTGTTTTTCAAACTTGGCAGCTTTAAGATGAGTGGACTTCAACTTCCAGAATTCCCCAGCCATCTATATGAATGTAAATTCTACTGGCTCCAACAGAACAACCTTTCAAGAAGGCATTTTTAAAACTATAGACTGAAGATTGCAGTAGACCTTTATGACTGAGGCAGTTTGTTGACATGATTTGCTTTCACGTTGCCTTGTAGGTCCTCCTGAGCTCATAAAGCCAGAAGAGGTGCAAAAACCTCTTCTAGCTATTACAAGTGCCAGAGTTTGCTGTGAGGGGACTTTGGGTCATTGCAAAGGTAAGCAAGGTAACTGCTTCACTCTTAGACATGAGAAGGCTCATGACTTTGCATAGTGATTTTGATGGCATCTTTCGTTTAAGCTTTTGTCTTGAAGGTCTGCATAGGCCTAGATGGCAACCATCTACTAGCACAGTCATAATAGCCTAAGTACAGGCAATTTTGCCCTTTCTTCCCCACACCTAGAATGCTGGACATTTTCTCTTACATAGAATGGCATATACTTCCATTTGTAGCTTTGTAGCTGCCAGAAACCATAACAACCAAAGAAAAATATTATAAGTAGTACTTAGGAAGTAAGTAAGTAAATAAGTAAATAAGTAAACAAACAAATAAAAGACATAGGAACAGAAGGACTTGTTCAGGCATGTTTTGTAGGATTCATGAATAAACCAGATATCACAGAGATGTGATAAATTACTTGTGTTTATCTCTTCCCAATTACCTGCCTATATAGTATCCACTCTAAATTGTCCACCTGTTTGTTTTATTGAGGTAAAATTATTGTTCTCCATGGCTGTGATTCAAATAGTAACCTCAACATGGTCATATATTTTGCCACCAGTTTTACCATATGCCCCCAACTACAGATAGCTGCGTCTCACGACAATATGGTGAAAGTGGCCACCACGTACTCATAGTATCTGCTTCTATCCACTTCACTGGAATACGCATGAATAAATAATTGTGAAGAACAGCCACATAAAACAATTACATTTACCTGAAAATAAGGAAGAATTGCCTTCAGCCTCAATGGCTAAAGATCAAAAAATATGCCCCATCCTAAGATATGGACAACACATTACTTAAAGCAAATAATTTTGAATTTGAAAAAAACCATCAAATTTAACACTGTTGTTTTAAAGTTTGGTTTAGTTTAGATTAGTTTATCCTATTTCCATAGGAGTGGACTACATTTTTTTTAAAAAAAAGTTTGCATGAAAATATCTATGCATTTTAGTGTTCATTAATCCTATTATTTTTATATAGCTTGCATAGTATAAGTAGTTTTGCAAGCAGTTTTTTTTTCATATATATATACATCTTTATATGTGGATGAGGAATCTAACCTGAAAACTGTAGTTTACCGTATCTGGAAGGCAACAGCATTCCTGTTCCTTGTAAGTTTTAATTGGAGAAGCAGATTTAAAAAATCAGGAACAGTGGACATTTCAGAATATAACTAACCTTTGGTAGAGTAGTTGAAACTGATCACACTGAACACTTTAGGAGCTGTTTGGGTCCTGTAGCTCAGCAATTGCCAGAATAGATGTATAGGATCTATCCAAATGGTATATATAATCCACCTTCCCTATGATATACACCTTCCAAATAGTATATATAGTCCACCTATATATAGTCATCTAAAGTGCAAAGGTCCATGAGTTTAATTCCCAGTAGAGGGTTTAAACCCCATAGAATAACATCTGGCTACTCATATCTGGTGAGTCCTAATAGGATGAAACCGGTCATGTGGTACCTCTCAGTAATCAGTGTAACTGAAAAAAAAAGAAAAAAACCACAGGACATCCACTGTGTAAAAATAGAAAAATAGAAAAATCCCCTTTCCCAGAATGGAACACATGTAAAATCATACACACACACATCCTTGGGCAAAGACCCCCTAACGCTTCACCTGCCTACCTCAAAATATGAGAGTGACATGAACTAAGAGAGTCATGCCGGCTCGGACGAGAGAGAGAGAGAGAGAGAGAGAGAGAGAGGCATGACATAATATAACATTGCATCTCTTTGCTTTGAGAGCTTAAGGGAAGGCAAACTATATATTGTATTCAGCTGGATAGTGTAATGGTTAGAACTGTGCTGTGCCGCCTTTGATGCAGGAGACTGGGGTTCAAATCCTGGCTGGTACCTACCTTATCAGTAGGGGTCCTTGGGCAAAGACCCCCTAACGCTTCACCTGCCTACCTCAAAATATGAGAGTGACATGAACTAAGAGAGTCATGCCGGCTCGCACGTCGCCCGGATTAACAAGGTCCGCGTCAGATGTGGGGGAACCAGGACAATCTGATGTTAAGTGGGCTACTGGAACAAACCATACATGGACGAGACAAGAGAACTTGGAATTAATGGAATGCTACTTCAACAGCAGGCCTAATGAGAGGGGATATATGAAACGTATGAGGGAACTATGGATAGACAGAAGGTCTACATCCACACTAACTGAGAAACAACTAGTTACCCAGAGCTTCAACATAGTGAAGAGGAAGCTGCTCTCACAACTTGAGATAGACCAACTCCACATTACAACCCGGACTCAAGCAGACCTGGAAGAACAAGCAGATGTGCAGCCAACACCTGAAGCTGGAATGTCACTGCCACCCCTTCCATTACAGAACACAGCAGCTGATATGAGGCAGCTACAGTCAACCCTCGAGTCCGATTACCAAGGCTGAGTGGAGAAGTACCATCAGATAGTATGCTAGAAGATGCCAACAGAGCCCTCCAGACAATCCCTACTACCACCATAACTGAAACCAATGAATTGGTATATGCTACAGCCGCTGTAATCCTGGAAATGCTTGGCTACACGATCAAGAAGAACAGCAGTACATACCCACTCTGGAAAATGAGATTGGAGGCTAAGATCAAGGCAACTCAGAGAGAAGTCAGTCAGCTGGTGGAACTACAGAAGTGTGTGGAGATTAAGGATAAGACTTAACTACTGAAAAAATACATGGGCCTGACTCCATCTGAAGCCCTAGAGACTGCTAAACAAAGGCTCACAGCACTGGCTACCAGACTAAGGAGATACACTAGAGAAGCAGAGGCCAAGAAGATAAATGCCCTGTTCTCCAAAGAACCATCCAAAGTGTACTCTCAACTGCAGTGCAACCACAGAGTAACAGCTGAGCCACCAGCAGCGGAAACAGAACAGTACTGGAAGAACATATGGGAGAAAGAGAAGACGCATAACACCAGTGCAAAGTGGCTGCAGGACCTGAAAGCAGACCACAGCAATCTCCCAGAACAGGAACCAGTCACCATCACAGTAGCAGACATCCAACAGCAGGTCAAGAACATGAAAAGCTGGACAGCACCTGGCCCGGACATGATCCACACCTACTGGCTAAGGAAACTAACAGCAGTCCATGAACGCCTAGCAGCACAGATGAACCAACTGCTAGCAGCAGGCTCCCACCCAGACTGACTAACACAAGGAAGGACAGTGCTGATCATGAAAGACCCTCACAAAGGAACAGCACTATCCAACTACTGGCCAATAACCTGCCTCCCCACAATATGGAAAGTTCTATCAGGCATCATAGCTGCCAAGCTACAAGACCATATGGGCCAGTACATGAGCACAGCTCAGAAGGGCATTGGGAACAACACCAGAGGCTCAAAACACCAGTTACTCATAGATAGGGTAGTCGCCCGAGACTCAAGGTCTAGGCAGACCAATCTGAGCACAGCCTGGATTGACTACAGGAAAGCTTATGACTCAATGCTGCACACATGGATCTGTGAATTCCTGGCACTATACAAAGTCAACAGGACACTAAGGACCTTCCTCAAGAACTCAATGGGACTGTGGAAGACAACATTGGAAGTGAAGACACCTCGCACAAGTGGCCATCAAGTGCGGCATATACCAAGGTGATGCACTGTCCCCACTGCTGTTCTGCATAGGCTTAAACCCCCTCAGCCATATAATCACAAGGTCTGGATATGGGTACAAGTTCAGGAGTGGAATTACCATCAGTCACCTCCTCTACATGGATGACATCAAGCTGTATGCTAAGAGTGAATGAGACATCGACTCACTGATCCACCTGACACGGATCTACAGTGAGGACATTGGGATGTCATTTGGACTGGAGAAGTGTGGCAGGATGATAGAAAAGAGAGGGAAGGTAGTTAAGACCGATGGGGTGGAACTACCAGTGGGCCACATAGCAGACATAGAGACCAGCTACAAATACCTTGGTATCCCACAGTCACATGGGAACCACAGTGAGGAGGCAAGGAAGACAGCAACATCCAAGTACCACCAAAGGATAAGGCAGGTCCTGAAGAGCCAGCTCAATGGGAAGAACAAGAACCATGCCATCAACACATATGCCCTGCCAGTCATCAGATACCCTGACAGTATAGTGAGCTGGCCAAAGGAGGACATGGAGGCTGCTGATATGAAGACCCAGAAGCTCCTCACAACGCACGGAGGTTTCCACCCCATGTCCAACACCTAGAGGTTGTACACCAGCTGCAAAGAGGGTGGGCGGGGTCTGATGAGTGTCAAAGCCACTGTCCTGGACGAAACCCGGAGTATTCAGGAGTACATCAGTAAGATGGCACCCAAAGATGAGCTGCTGAGAGAATGCCTCAGGCAGCAGCAGACAAGGCAGGAGCTTCAAGCAGAGGAAGTGCCATGGCAAGACAAGCCCCTGCATGGGATGTACCATCGACAGATAGCTGAGGTGGCTGACATTGGGAAATCCTATCAGTGGATGGAAAGGGCCGGACTAAAAGACAGCACTGAGGTACCGATCATAGCAGCACAAGAACAGGCACTAAGCACCAGATCCATAGAAGCAGGGGTCTACCACACTAGACAGGACCCAAGGTGCAGATTGTGCAAAGAGGCCTCAGAGACAGTCCAACACATAGTGGCAGGGTGTAAGATGCAGGCAGGAACAGCACACACTGAACGGCACAACCAAGTAGCTGGCATTGTGTACAGGAATATCTGCACAGCATATGGGCTAGACCCCCCCCCCAGTCCAGATGGGAGATTCCACAGAAGGTCGTGGAGAATAACAGGGCTAAGATCCTGTGGGACTTCCAGATCCAGACAGACAGGCAGGTACTGGCTAATCAACCAGACATCGTGGTAGTAAACAAAGACCAGAAGACAGCGGTAGTGATAGATGTACAGTAGCAGTGCCAAGTGACAGCAACATCAGGAAGAAGGAGCATGAGAAGCTGAAGAAGTACCAGGGCCTGAAGGAGGAAATAGAGAGGATGTGGAAAGTAAAGGCCAAAGTGGTCCCAGTGGTGGTAGGAGCACTTGGGGCTGTGACTCCTAAGCTGAGAGAGTGGCTCCAACATATCTCAGGAACAACATCAGAGCTCTCTGTTCAGAAGAGTGCAGTGCTAGGAACAGCTAAGATACTGCACAGAACCCTCAAACTCCCAGCCCTCTGGTAGAGGACCCGAGATTGAGGAAGACATGTACCACCCATAGGGGTGAGAGGGGAATTTTTTTTTTTTTACATACACACCCACACGTGTGTGTGTGTGTATAGAGAGAGAGAGGGAGAGAGAGAGAGAGGCATGACATAATATAACATTGCATCTCTCTGCTTTGAGAGCTTAAGGGAAGGCAAACTATATATTGTATTCTGGCAGAGAGTTAAATTTGGGTAACCCAACTAATTTTTTCTACCCCTAACCTAACATCATTTTCAGAGCTTTGCAATGTACAGGTAAATTTTCATAAGCATTGACTTACATTCCCATGTTTGTAAAGTTCTACTTTTTGGCAGAACTCTGCAAATGTCGATGTGCCACATAAACACGATGTGCCACATAAACATTGGAGTGCCGATGAACATATAGATCTATATGTTTTCTGAGTTGTCATTTTGACTCATCTAATAACTACTTTAGGGTCAAAGCAATGATATGAATAGCTATTTAGGCAGGAATAGCTATTTAGGCCTATCTTGTCTACTGTTCATCTCAATAGATAAATCTCAAGTCAGTGAACTGCAAGCTCTTTCATCATATAGAGTTTGTATAATGTTTACTCAAGAGATGTTTCTGTTATTGAATTAGCAAAGAATGTGTAAAGGTTAGGCTGCTTTATCAATACTGTTGAGTATAAAAGTGCTTAAAAATAAAGCATTATTGAGCCCATCCTGACTCCTGGTGTCTACATGGTCATGCCCACGTTGTTATCTTGGTAACAATATGGAAGTGGTTTGCTGTTGCCTTCTTCCAGGATGAAAGAATCCATAATTGCAATGAGAAATTTCTTTGTCAGATTTCTTCAGGAAAGAGACCAAGGTATAGGTTACAAAGTCCAGATTGTGCAAACCCCAAAAACTGACACTTTTAGGTTAGGTTGACAAATAAGCCTTACATTTTGTTAACATGCACACATAATGCAGAGTAATGGTGATAAACACCAATTAAGCAAGCTTTTTGGCTTAGAATGTTCTGCAAAGTCAGTCAGTGTGTGATGCCATATGAAATACACCAGTGTTTCTCAACTTTGGCAAGTTGAAGATGTCTGGACTTCAACTTCCAGAATTCCCCAGCCAGCCATACTGGCTGGGGAATTCTGGGAGTTGACGTCCAGACATCTTCAAGTTGCCAGGGTTGAGAAACACTGAAATTCATGTTACTGTCAATATCTCTCAACTCCTTTTCACATATTATTCATGTGAAGGAGGAATCACACAAAGACTGGGTGATGGGGTGAGGCTATGATTGTAGGTTCTGCTTACTTTTGTCATCTATACTATCACTGTTAGCGCTTACTGCTAGAGAACTTCACTTATTGGGTGGATTCAAAATATTATGTATATTTTCTAAAATGAAGAAACCTATTTGCAAACAGTTGTTCACACACAGGTCTCACATGATTTAGAAAGCTTGCCACACTGGGCCTATAATGCATCTGTTGTCATAACCACCAAGTCCCTCAAGTTTTCAGAGCTTGCATTTAGTATTGAGAAGAGTTCCTCTACCAAAGACAACGTTGACGTGAGAAAATGATGGGAGAGAGAGTTGCTAGGTGCTTGTAGAGGCAACTTGACAGAGGGAAAGGGAGGGTTGTGCTGAAAACAAGCTAGTAGAGAAAAGTCTTACAATCTTTGCCATTTTAATTCCCCAGTTCCTGAGGAACCCTATCATGAAACTAAAAACACTGGGGAAACAATGTATACAATGTCTAGTTTTGAGAATGTATGACTCCCACTAAAAGAATTAGAATTTTTCCTGACTACAGAGAGAAAGTGGCTCAAATTTGTTAACTTTCAGGAATTAGAAAACTCTCCTCAAAATGAAAGTGATTTTTTTATTCATCGGTCAGAAAAATATCTGGGCACTTAAAAGAAATACATACCCTTGGGCCTATATCTATTACCTTTTTGATCCCCTGACAAAGTTTTTCTTCCTGCCCCAAAACCACCCTGATAAAATCCCCATCCCTGGTGGAAAACTGAAACAGTGACCACAACAGAAGAAGAAACATGAGCATATTCCTCTTTTCATTCTATTTCTACCATCAATCCATCTAAGTGACAATATACTGTAATTCAGAATAGGCAGGGTAGTGGTTTCTGAGTTCCTAGTGATCTATTTTATCAAGCAACATATATACCTTAGCAAATGGTCATTTCTTCTCAGTGGCCGCACCTCAACTTTGAGTCTTCATAATGTCTTTCCTATAGCTAATGGAGACTTTTATCTTGCAAGTTAAAGGCCTTTTGTTTGCCAACAAAAGCCTTCTTATTTAAAGAGGCATTTAACAATGGGAACCTTCATGTATTTTAATTTCTATTCAATTGTGAATTGTGAAACATTTAAACTGATCTGATGTTTAGATAGCTTTACATTTCTGATTTAAAATGTTAAGAAAGCATAATCCATGTCAGGTGACAAACATAAGAAGTAAATACCAGCAAGGATGTGCTCATGCCATTGGTCAACAATGTAAGCTGTTTAGCCCCACTATAGTGTAGTAAACATGGAACGCCTAGACTGTCAAACCCACCAGGACAACATACAGCAGGAAAAAAGACAAATAACCTCTACCCTTGAAGATAAGTTATTACCTTATAATATAAGTGTGAAAGGGAGGGAAATCCATTCATTCCCACTATAATAAGTGAATACATTTAAGCATGAGCAAAGACTCAGGGATGACTCCTTGACAAACATTTTGAGCATGGGGAGATCATTATTTATCTGCTTTCCTTGTCGCTTTATGAATTATCTCAGTAATATAGTGACCAAAATCCTAAATGACTCTGGAAGCCTGGAATGAACTCTCGATGACAGAGGAACCTCAAGGCAGCCTTTCTCAATCTGGGGTCCAATCTCCAGCCATGGTGGCTTATAAGTCCTATGATCCTCAGTCACAGCACTGGTTGAAAGCTTTAGCTTTAGTGGGGAAAGATGTTTAAGGAATCACATATTTCAGAATCTGGATTTTTTTTTTATTTATTTTCAGAGATATCCAGCTTCTTTAGAGTAATGCACAATATGGACAGTAAGAGCATCAAGCATATCTGAATGCAATAGATGTCTTCAAATAATTAAGATGAGGCCAACCTGAGCTGCACAGATCAGAAATATTATGTAGTTTAAACTACAGCAGTGAGTAGTATGATATGATCTGCAGACAAATACAGTAACAAGATAATTTGTCTTATAGCATAGACTCATACCTGAAAGCCTCTGGACCATTTTTCATACCTAATGCTTAGATACAGTATTGTCAACACATTTTTTAAACTGTATCTGTTAGATTTATATATCACCTTATCATTCAGAATCTCTTTCTGCTAATAATTTGCAATAGCATACCTTATTCTACATAACATAATTAGGTAATTTGCCTGTGCAAACTAGACTGCATGTTGTCATACTGGTCCTTTAGTTGCCAGTCCTCACAGTTATTTCTAAGCAATCAGAAATGAAAGCAGGAAATTTCTACAAGGCCAGTTCCCCCCAATCTTGTCTTGAGACCCTCCATAAAGTCATAACGTATCCTGAAAACGCATTATCAAAATTCAACCGTTTTGCCCCTGAATTTTGGTGGTGCGATGTCAGGGCTACACAATTTGTGGCTGTGGATTCTCATTATCCTAATATCTTATCCTAATATCTTTCCCTTCTTCTCATTCTTTCCTATAATCCTTATTTTAAAATTATGCAAGGTACCTTCTAACGTTCACATCTTTGAGGTAAACATAAACTCTGTAATTAACAAGTACAGTAGCCAACATGTATTTCCAGGACAGACAGAGAATATTTCTAATGAATATAGGTGGCTGTGAGCACAGTAAACATACAACTGCTTAATTTAGTGAGATGCCCATCAGTAGCACATGCCTTTTAATAAATAGATTGTTATTTTGCATCTATTTTTCATCTAGGTTTATGAATTAGTATATTGTAGATGGATTCTAAAATTCTACTCAATAGGTGAGCGCTTATCATAAGTATTCTATACAAGTAACCCTAAGTTATGAATTGCTAAATACTTATTTCATTCCCACCAGTTATGACAGATGTGGTGCAGGTTTTAAAAATGAAGAAGTTGGCATATAAAGAAATTGGCATGGTTGGTAGAAAAGATTCCCACAGACTCTTAAGTCATCAATTATTTGAGCTTGTCAAACATGATTCACCTTGATTTTTATTTTATTTTTATTTCAGTCTTAGTTAATTTAGTTTGCAGGTGGAGAGGAAAACATCATGGACGCTATTCAATGAATTTCCTAAAGTTTCTTTACTGGCACTTGAAGAAGCAAACCCCGAATAATCCTTTCATGTGTCTAGGTGCCAGCTTTATTTGTGTACAAGGTCCTCTGCAAAATTGAATAAATTCTTTCCCAACTGGCCATGACCTCCTGTCAGAATTTTTATTTCCAATGCATTCCCTCTACTCCACCTTTTGCTTATACATTTATTTTTTGTTCTTGGAAGCCAGCATTTCTTGAGGGACAAGTGACAACAGGCACTGAAGCACAAAGTGACAGGAGTGTAGGATGGGAAACAACTCAAGCCTGTAATTAATTTTCTTTCCTTAAATCCCCATCAGTATTATTAATTTGGAAAAGTATGATAGGTGGAATTATCTTCCAGCTCATTTCTTGTACTAAGATTACAGTACCACTAGTTTGTTGCTTGCATGCATATGCCTTTTTGTTGTGGTGAGGGGGCTATAATAGACAGTAACAGACTCTCAAGGAGAATCTCAAACAATGTTTGTTTCAATTTGTCTTGATAGAGTGAAGCATATGCTGCCATGGCAGAAATGATCTACTTTTAAGTCAGCTCAAGGCATGACGTTCACCCCATATTTCATGTGCATAGCCACAAAGGACAGCACAGCAGTATTGCTCAGAAGATAATCTGATAGTAATGTTTTAATTTAAGGTTTTATGTGTTTATATTTTATGTTCTAATGTTTATTGTGAATCGCCCAGAGTTCCCCCATTGGGGGGAGATGGCCGGTTGAAAAATTTAATAAATAAATAAATAAATAAATAAATCTGCATTTTAAAAAAGAGTATATTTCTCTTAGTGATGTAAAGGAATCTGCCATGGATTTCGAGAGAAATGAATTGGCATAATCTTCTTAGATGGATTCTGTGGTATCACTGACAGCCACAATATATGAGGTTTGCTAGTGTCTGTCCATCTCTGGTCAGATTTTCAATTTGCAGAAAATAGAATTTATATAGGATACAATATGATAAAAAAAAAAATCACGCATGTAGAATGTGTTTTAGAAGAGTTCACATATCAAGCACTACTATGTTTAAGTTCAAGCCTACTTTTACCCTCCCGGCCTTCCAGAAAGGATTAAAGACCTGGCTTTGCCAGGTTGTGTGGGGTGATAACAAACCTACCTGATCCTGGGGGTGGCTGGTGCCTTGATGATGCTCCCTGAGTGACTGCCAATTATTTATTTTCTATTTATTAATAGTAGATTGTAATTTTGTAATTTTAGTTGAGTTTAACTGTTTTGTAAACTGCCCAGAGTCATTCAACAAGATGGGCAGTGACAAATTTGATATATAAATAAATAAATATAAATAAATAAAAATGCCTGCCCAGAAAATTTACCTCAAAAGCAATATGCGTTGAACAAAGAATAGTGGGAAAATGGTAAAAAATATATCTGAAATTTTACATACAAAATCTGCAAGTATCAAACACCGTTGCAAAAGACAAGCTGATTTGGATTTTTATGATGTTTCTAAAAACCAGATATGCATATGCTAATGAGGGATTGATTTCTTCTGATCCTCACAGCCATAGCTTTAGCTCATCAGTCTGACACTTACCACTTTTGAGGCTCTCCAGCTATACTTCACTACTCATACATTTATTACCCTGTTTTTATACTCCTCAGTTGTTTTCTGCCACATGGTTGTTCTAAAAGCTTCATGGAAACATGCCGAGGAAGCATCTGAAGGAAGCACCCATGGTCTCATTGCAGCACAGTGCCAGATGTGTGGGCAGCAAAGGTGAAAGAGATATAACAACGCAGAACAGAGAGATTGCACGATGGATTTACTACTCCCCAAAAATGCAAAAACCGACAGTGCACCCAAGCTTATGAAGAAAGAAGAAGTTGGGATTCATCAAGGTTTTCAAACTCACAAGTGTTTCCCAAAAAACTAAGCAAAACAAAGCATGGAAACAAGCGTTGACTTACATACTCTATTCTCTGTGCACTGGATATTTCAACATTTGAATACCACATTCAGGCTGTACCCTGAGCACGAACAGCTAGATTAGTTCTTTAAACTAATCTGAAAAGTACTTTTCTTATATTTCCTACGATGTGTGTTTTTCTGGTTTGAACCCTACATGCACCGCCCAGAGAGACAACTGTGAGATGGATGGCTATATAAATTGATTGATTGATTGACTGATTGATGAAATAAACAAAGCAATCAAGCAAGCAGCTGGAGCTATGGATACCATGTATCCTCTTTCATCTTCTCCAACCACGCTTTCATGAGCAAAGGAAGCTTTATGTATAATTCCTTAAGTAGAAGCAGAAACATTTTCTCAGGTCAGCTTAACTCATAGAGTTGTGTGAGGGGTAAAGTGCTGGACAATCACTGTAAAAGCTGCCTTGAACTTGTGGAGGAAAGATAGGACAGAAATTATACGCGCGCACACATTCTCTCTCTCTCTCTCTCTCTCTCACACACACACACACATTATATATCTCTTATAGGTTTCATTTGAGCAAGGTATGTGTGTGAGTGTGTGGTTTAACAAGTAAACACGCCATGGTTTGCCGTGTTTGACAATTAAGGAAAAGTAGGGGTAGATTAGCTTTCTTAAGATTTGCTTGCCTAGCATACTGTAGAAACCCTCCTTTAGTTCAGACTAGTGTCACTGCTGAAAGCAAAGGTAATTGAAGGGGTCTATCATTATGAATACCTATGACTGACTGTCAGAAGGGTATCCTTTATCTGAGAAAAACAAATATTCCATGGTTTGCTAGTTGTGCAGAACTCATTACACCATCTTAAATAAGAGCTGCAACATGTATGCTAAAATCACTAATCACACCCTGTTGCATTGTCTAGTAAAAAAATAATTTCTTGCCACTAGAGTTAGCTGATCTTCTAATAAAAGAACACTGCTTGCTGGGGCTGTTTCCATTCCGTTTATTCTACCATCATTTACCAGTACTGATTAAAAATGTTGCCTTTTAAATTTAAATCTACTTGAACAATTTAAAAAAAAAAATCCAGGTTTCTATAGAATGTCTGTGCTGTAATTTTTACTCAGTTATCAAACATTTTTAAAACTTATTTTTAATAGGGAAATTCATAAAAACTATAGCACCAACAATAAAAAAGAAAAAAGAAATAGTGGTTATCTAGTGAAAAAAACAACCGCCTCCATATATTGTGGTGATTAAAATAAATCTGGGAGTAAAAAAAGCTAATTAAAAGGAAAAAAGAAAAGATTCATATAACTATTGATAGTGTCATAAGATTAATTCAGTCCTTAATCTCACTGTTAAATCTAGACCATATAGAAATATATTACTTCATCTTCTCATTTTTAGCATAGAATGAGACCTTTAAAAAATAGATACCCATCTCATATCCCAGATCCATTCCTTAAAATCAGGAGGTTTTTTACCATTAAGTAAAATTATCCCTTTTGCTGGACCCCAGGATCAGTACAACCAAAGCTCTTCATGAGATGACAAACGATATGGTCCAAGTTACTTAGGCATAACATTTCTTCCCAATGCTGCAATGATATATGTAATGATTTGAAACCAAAACAAGGCTGTAGCTGAAAAGACTGGATCATATGAATTAAAGAACCACCAGATTTCTTACAATGCCAAGACAAAATATCCCTTTTTAAACATTCTTTGAGGGATTCAACAGCTTAGTTACCTAACATATCTAAGCCTGCTTGGAAAAATGATAGCCACCTCGTTACATTTTCTCAATATTTTTTGTTCTGTTTATTTGCTGCTGCAGCTATGGTTACCATTCCAGAAAGGAAAGGAAAGCACGTGGGAACATATTTATATGCTGAAGTGTTGAGATGGGCTGAGTACTAGAAATCCAACTCATCTGATCCCAAATTATTTTAATTCTTAAGCAGAGGGCAGCATACATAAAAGGAATCTAAAGTTGTCTAGCCCCATGTTTCTAGCTCTATCTATCTATATGAAGCTTAAGTCTTTTTGATGGAGGCAGCATTCTGCCTATGGTCCCTAAAATTAACTTGGATAATTGCAGAAAAGAAGATTTTTCTGTAGTACAAGCTCAAGTAATGTTTTGTCCTTGGCAAATAGAGTGGAGTCATGCAGATTTGTTTGTCTTCCCTTTATCTGCATGCCTCCTATTAGAAAAGTTTACTAGCATGACCTTTTAGAGACAGTACTTTATGTACTACCTTGAGCTCCTGATGGATAGAAATGAATATTTCACTCACAGCAAAGTCACAGCAAAGAAGTAAACCCAGATATTCTAAACAGAGCAGTGTTTCTCAACTGTGGCTACTTTAGGCTGTGTGGACTTCAGCTCTCAGAAATTCCCAGCCAGCAACTTGAATGAGAACCTGGCCATTCTTGGATCATTTCTGAAATGGCATTTTATGTCTCTAGACTATCTGAAAAGTAAGCGTTTATGTTGCAGAAAGTTTGCAACTTCGTTTAAGGATTTGCAACTGCAATAAATGTCTTGGGTTTGTATCAGAAGTAGCTGTGTAGGTGTAATTAGCACAGTATATGAAGCAAGAGAGAAGACACGCCTGTAAGGTCCTTAAGATGATATTGTTTAGTTGATGGGACATAGAGCCTGCCAATCCTCTGATGTTGTAGATGGGCAGCGATGGTCCCACAAATATCCTGGCCATGTAGGGCCTATAGATGACTACCAATATTTTGTATTAAACCCAGAAGTCCATTAGTAATTATTTTTACAAGACTGATGAAACAGAGTGGAAAAGGCCATGGTTATGGCTGTTTGGCTGGAACACTGAGCTGCAACAACCCATCATACAATGTTTTGAGCTTTGTGGCTTGTGGGGAGTTGAGGAGTCTATAAATTGTACAATAAATAAATATTTTTTTCTTGCAGAACCCAACTGTATCTGTATATAAGACTCTACAACCCTCTGAAGCCCATTACTTCACAAGTATTTGTTGATGAGATGTCTGTGCATGTAAAGTTCATTTTTCCTGCATCTTCTAAGAGATCTTTTTTATCCTTGTGACAGCCTTCCTAGACATGTTGCCCTGCAAATGCACTGGAATTCAACAGTGTGTTGGGGAAGGATGGCACACACTGTTCATATTCTGGGGGATTTTAAGCAATCAAGACGCTTAAAATGAGCTGATATGAGGTGGGAATGTCAGTTCAAACAGAGTAACTGCATTTCTTGGTGCCGTGCTCAGCATGAAAAGAACTACATTATATCTGAAAAATATCTAACATCAATTCACCTTTCCTGACAGAAGTATGTGCCTACATACTTTAATGACATTTGGGTTAAAATGCTGATAGAGCCATGAAAACTGGGCATATTTTAAAAAAAAAAAAGTTGTTTTTTTTTCTCCTAATGCATTTTCTCTCAAAACGTGTTTTGACAAATATAACCATAGGGGATTTTATGTAAGCTTTTTAAGCTACTTCACAATTTTCTAACCCCAACGTTGGAATGACTTCTTTTTTATTTTATAAGTGGAGTGATCTTGTTCTCCAATCAGATGTTTTATGTATCCAAGCAATGAAATTAGAAAGATGATTAGAAAATGTAAATATATTATCTTGGGTTCAGAGATACTTTTATTGCTTTAGCTTTTCAGGTCCCATGGGAGGTGACTATGATTAGTAACTATTACTAGTGAAGCTATGTTTGAGAATAATGGTGGCGTGAATAAGGCAGCTAACCTTATTGTGATGGAGGCGTTAACTCTTCATGCTATTGTGGCTTAATCCGCATAATAACTGTGGGTTAATCAGCATGCTGTTTGCCCTGTCACAAGGATAGGCCACTAACCATTTTTTGAGATAGGACAGTATGACATCATCCTCAACCCATCCTGGTCTACTAGAAAGGCAAATGTTGCCCATCTTCTCTTGTTCCACATCAACAGTAATAGTTTCTTTTATTTCTGCTGGCACAAACAGTATTGTGGACTTTATTTCATTGCAGACAAAGGAGTCTTCTCCAATTAGCTACTGTGAACTGTAGTAGGAGTGCCCCCTCCCCTCCAATCACTGGTCACTACCCTCCATGGCCTTTCATCCTGGCCTGCTTGCCCTCTCTTTAAGGAACTTTCCCACAAAGGACCAGTGAAACATTTAATTTTTTTTTATATAGGTTCACCAACAGGCTGATGAAACAGTGAAAGGTTGGACTTTTTTTAAAAAAAGTTTACTGGTAAAATGGATTGTCCTTCCTTCCTTCCTTCCTTCCTTCCTTCCTTCCTTCCTTCCTTCCTTCCTTCCTTCCTTCCTTCCTTCCTGACAATTGTCCTCATTATTCTCCAGTTTTGCATTCTAGCCCAAATGACATGAAAAAAGGTCAAACTATGATTTTGTATTAGGTATTTCTCTCTTTTTTCCCCATCCACCAGTGGATGTGCTGGACTGAAATGTGTCAAATAGGAGGGAGAGTCAACAGAGGTGGAATCATACAGAAGATCTATTAATAGAAGCCACACGTCTTCAAAGACCCACCCACAGAAATGAAAGTGAGTAACTGGTGCTTGTTTTCCTGGTGCATGTAGGCGGGGTAAAGAAACAGGGGAATCCAACTGGACAGCAATTTCTTAAGCAGACTTCAGTTCCAGACAGTTTTTGCACAGGAGACAAACAGTTTAAGGTTACCCTAGAGAAGATCCCTGTAAATTGTTAGAACCAGCAGTCAGCCAGCCTCCAGATTGTTACATGAAAATACCTCAGTAGGGCCACATACTGTGAACTAGAAGCTGCAGTTGCAGCATTAAAGGAACAGATATCTGGGTACTCAAATTATTGTTTGAAGACCAACAATAGAAATATAGGGATCTCCCCTGTTACCAACAGCCTGAGGACAGCCATGAACGGTACCCCAACTATTATGAAATTCAATGCTTTTGAGAATCTTGCAAGATATGAAGCTAGGATGTTGTAATTAATCAAGGACCAAGTTTTGCTGTAAGCCTTTCTCAAGTCTTATCTGTATGTTGTCTCTGATCCAGATTCAGCAAGGCAGCCTGGTCACCTTCCCATAGCTTTAAGGTTTTCCTTAAGAACAGGTCATTTCCACTTAGGCTGTGAAGGAATTTCGTTATGGCCTCAAGCACTGGCAGAGGAGTCTCTCCTTTTTAAAATATTCCCTGTAATAATACAGGGAGAAAATAGCAGGCAGAACATATCACAACCATAGCACATAAAAGGCATGAAAGGGAAAAAGAAAAAGACCCACAGTTAAGGAATTAAAGGGGCAGATCATTAAATACCCATAGATTGGCTGAGAAATGCCAGCAGATTTTGGGCAACAACTGGAAATGGAAATTGTTCTGAGCCTATCCAATAATTAGCATATGTCAAAGACACATGGTTGAACTGGATAGACAGGCATATATTTTTCTCCTTCTCTGGAGTGGCAAAATGGAGATAGATATATCAACACATACTGCACATCATAATCATAGCTTGTCTTCTGTAATGCTTTCAGTTTCCTATTTTTACAAAAATAGTATTATTTTACTGAAGCACCATCTTGAGCATGTTTACTGAAAGATAAAATCTAACCATGTTCAATAGAGCCTTTTCTTAGTTATATTTAGCCCCAAGTTTTAAAGAAGTTGGATTTCCAAACCCAAATGATATTAATCATTAAATTAAGATTGGTCTACAAAGGAGATACAAAAAGGCCTGACTAAGAAAACTGGTAATAAAACAGGCAAAAAAGGTGATTTAATACAAGCTGAGTAAATATTTGGAGAAAGACTGTGGATATATGTCAAGGTTGGCAAAAGGTACATTCTAATGTTGTCAGAACTCAGAGTAAATTGAAACTGTGGTGCGCAAGAGGAAAATAAACACAATGGTGCTGTAATTTTCAGAAGCACTCTATGTATTTTGTAAGAAACACGCAAAATAGCAATGCCCCTATTTTGGAGTCTACAATTCAATATACTGTGAAGATGAAGCTTCCTGAAATGATGTGGTAGTACTGCCATTTATCAAGTGGTCCAACATCACTGTGAGTATTGTCAAGCCCCACAACAACTGGCTAACATTATGGAACAGGTTATTTCATTTGTGGAAAAGTACCTTTTTGCCCAGTGAAGAGTCTTAAAGAACTCAAAACATTGCTAACTATTTTCAGAAATCAAATTGGCCTATTGAAACTTTGCCTTAATAAGGGAATCAGATTTCCTCTTATTTATATATCTAAGCATACACCGGACCATTGAAAATAATTTCTTCACAGATAGTGTTCTAAAATCAAATCATGTCATTTTCAAAAAGTATAAATCAGTCTAGAATGACTGCTCACATTCCACCATCTAGAAGATGGATTCCGCCCCCTCCCATTGTCTTATATTCTAAATCACTCATTTTTTTCTGTGTTTTGCATACCCCAAATGGGAACAGCATGATATGTACATATGTATGCTATGCAGACAACCCTAATCATTGGGTGACATAAATACTGAAGCTAAGTAACTCAAATTGGATAACTTATTGTTCTCACTTTCAATAGTATAAAGCGCTTCAAGTTGCTGGGAGTTGGATGTATTCTTTTTAAATTTATGTAAATGAATAAATGTAATTAACCTGAAAATCTTCCCACTGTTTGTGTGGCTTCTGAATTTCTCCAAATGCCTGTCTGGATAAATAAAAGAAGGGACAGAGCTGTCCCCAACATCATACGTATCCTTTTTGATATTCTTGTATCAAAGTCTTGCTTTACTAAGAATGGGTAGCTATATTAATTTGATTTGATTTTCTTTTTGAAAAGCCATTATTTTAAAACATATAAGAAAGCAGGTGGAAACAGTATTTGCGCATGCAGATGTATAGAGATAGAAAGGAATGCAAAACAATAAATGTTTTTCTTGATGTTCATTTTAATGCTGATCTCAAAGCCTCATTTGACTTAATGTATTATATTTCTGTGCATGTAAACATTTAAACAAGCAAACAACACTAGGTAGGGACAAAAATGTCAATGGCCAAATTAAGACACAATTAAGCCTGCGGAATCTCACCCGTTTGAAGGCTGTTCTATGGCAGATCAACTCAGTTAATAAGATTCTCTTTCTAAAATTAGTCTCACCATGTCTCCTTTAATTAATGTTGTTTGGTTTTATTATGTCATATTCCCTACTACAGCTATTAATTTGCTCTAAGCATATTTGGGTGGCAAAAATAGTCAAGAATTGGCATAAGGATATTTTGTGTCAGCTAATCAAATTCTATTTTTAAACAACAAATGTATTTGGATGATGATCATTACTCCTGTTTATTTCTTTAACTATCCCATTAAAATGTCAAATCTAGCTAGTACCTACAAGACTTCTGTGACTAGAGAAATGAAATCCAAATCCAACAAGCTTCAGAGTGTAGTGGGACTGTGGATAGCTATCAGGAGAAGGAAATAGACATAGCTTCCAGCTTGCTAATAACAGATCCCAATCTTTACCATTTTAAGACTAGATTAAATGAATTCTACGTAGCACATTTCATAGAACCACAGAACCGTGTGGTTGGAAAAGGTCACTGAGGCTATTAAGTCCAACCTCTATTCAGTGCAGGAGTCCAAATTAAAGCATCCCAAACAGATGCTTGAACACTTCCAGTGAAGGGGAACCCATCACCTTTCTTGGGTATTTGTTCCACTTCAAACGGCTCTTAGTATTAGGAAGTTTTCCCACCCCACTTCCCCTAATATTCTGTTAGAATTTGCCTTCCTGTAACTTCATAATGTAAATTCATTATTCCATGCCCTATGCTCTGGATCAAGGGAGATCTCAATCTTTCCTGGATGACACCCTTTCAAATATTTGAAGACTGTTATCACATCTTCCTTCTGTCACTTTCTCACAAAGCTAAACGTACCCACCTCCTTCAATCTCTCTTCACAGGATTTAGTTTCACAGAACTTCACAGGATTTAAGTTTTAAACTAACTCGATACTTGCTTCTAGCTGATCCTGCACCATTATTTTCCCTACAAGTCTGTTGCCTTGCGCATTTCATTTTATTTACATAGTAAATATAACATCAAGTCTTCATTTTGGTTTATGTTCAGCATTTACCATATATTTGCAACCTACATATAATACTCCAAATTGTTCCTGAATTTTGCAAGTTTGGGAAACAACCCTTGAAGAATATTGCTTGAAAGAACAATTTATCATCTCTTGGAATGTACAAATTGATGGAAGCAAAAGGAAGCTGGTAAATACATTGTGTCTTAATCCATCTATTGAGTTCAGATTTGTTAGGGTGTGCATGTGTGCAAGCACTGGTGTTCTTTCTCTTGTTCACCGTGTGACCTATCTGCTGACCTCATGTCCTGATCTGAAAAGCCTCCATAGGAGGTACTTCTCCATGATGTCTCCCCTCAAAGCTTCATTGAATCATGGGAAGCTGAAGACATTGCAGATATTATTGAACAGTAAAAAATAGAATGCCCACATATATCCCTTAACCACTTTGCCAGTCAAATCAAATCAAATATTTATTAATGTTGTAGACCAGCAAAAGGAAGGTGGAGTGCACTCATCAAAAAGCATAAAGGATAAAAATCTATATCTATCATCTCTAATTATCTATCATCTATCTATAAAAAGCTAGAATATAAGTGAGAATCTGAAAGAATCTAAAAGAAGGGGTAGGAGCATTAGATGGGTGTAGGGGAAAATAAAAAGTTAGTACAGGATGTGGAAGACTACATCTATCAAGTTACAAGGTCCTTTAATATGGCAAAGTAGGTGCATATTAGATCTAGTTTATAAAGTTGAGCCCTAAGTGTCCAACAAATTTTGAGTGCTCCTTAGCCACGCTGAGGTTGAGGTAACCTCGGAAACACTATGCCCAACCAATAAGAATTCTACTGTTTTTTTTTTTCTTTTACAGGAAAAAAAGTCAAAAGCAATGACTTTTCTGACAAATCAATATGTATAGGGGGGGAAAAAACTGCCCAAGAAATGGAATTCTTACATAATCTTGATTTCCAATGTGCAGCACAGCTTTTTACTGTATTTGCCTAACATAAATACCCCGATCTTGGCTCTCTCTTAAAAATGTGTTGGTCTGAAGGAAAAAAAAGGAGTTTTGCTAAAAATAAAAACATGTTGTCACTTCAAAACTTGGAATGTAGCATTTTGTTTTGGAAAATAGGTGCAATAGTGAATATTTGAAAAATAGTCCTTAATCATTTGCCTTCCAACAGTTTTTATTACTTATAATATGCAGCTTATATAATTTATGAACCTCAGCTCTGAACATTCAACATTTCAGCAGCGCATAATTGCTTACTTTTTTTTAACATGGATACAAATGGAGGCTGACAAATTTGATAAAAACTCCTCAAGCAATGCCTTTTAAACTGAAGTTTGGCCTGCTTCAGAGAAAAGGGATCAAAAGCTATCATTCGGGTGATAAGCACAACTGTAGATGAAAAACCAGTCTAGGCAGATCCCCTATGTTAGCAAGAGCTGGCTGTTCCTATTCTGATCAAAAGTACAGTAAATAAAAATTGGAGATGGACCCTTCTCCCTATTCAAGCTATGCTTTTTGCCTCACATAACCTAAAACCAAATGTGTCATAGAAGAAAATCACTTTTGTTCCTAGATTGTCAGCACATGGGCATATCTCACAGTTGTTATGAAGCAGCTAAATGGATTGGAATGAGAAAAAAGTCCTAGAGTCTGGGACAGAAGAACTGTTTCAATGTTTGATTAGCAGTCAGTTCTCAAATTATTCACATTCTGTTTTGAGAGCAGTGCTTTGCTAAACCATACTTCTGCACAGTGTGGTGTAAGCCAGTGTTTCTCAACCTCAGTAACTTTAAGATGTGTGGACTTCAACTCCCAGAATTCCCCTGTGCTGATTAGGGAATTCTGGGAGATGAAGTCCACACATCTTAAAGTTGCTGAGGTTGAGAAACATTGGTGTAGGCAACACAAGGCAAGTTTCAATAAAAAAATTCTCTGTGGAAGAGCTACTCTGGCCTCTGAGCTGGGTTATCCTTCCTACAACAGGGCCAGTATTATAATGGGGGAAGGAGGAAGCGCTCCCAGAAGTTGTGATTAAAATAAAAATGAACTGAAAAGTTATTTTGGAAGACCTATTGTTGCAGATTAAATGAACAAAAAGTTTACTGAATAGTTTCTAAAATAATAAGGGGATAAGCTGTGCGTGCCCAGAGTTCTACCACTGCTACAGATCCTTCTAACAGTCCTTCATACCAAAGTCCCTTTCAGGACTTTGTTTGCTTCTGGCCTTGAAGACATGAGGGGAATTTTGTAATGCATGAGCGTTTGGGATGAAGCTCTTGTTTACAAAACTTTTTGGTCCAGTTTTTTTTTTTTTAAATAAAGTCATGCAAGTCATTGAATTGTATCAATAAAAGTGGGATAGCAATAATAAATAGTTAAATAATTTTAGCATTAGCTAGTCTCAAACAACATTACTTGTGAGCGTTACTTTTACTTGTGAGCTGCCTAGAGTCACTGATAGTGAGATGGGCAGTGTATAAATTTGATTTATAAATAAATAAACTAAATTGTCCTGCTTAATGAAATTGTAGATCATTAACTATTTTATCCCATAAATGGATCTCTCTCTCTGACATATGTAGACCGTGCTGGCATTTGCATCAACAATCCCTGAAAAGGAAGTTTCTGGCCATTAATAGCTGCAGTATGTTGGTGAAATATTGCTAACTTAAAACTATCATTAAATAATGATTTGGTGAATATTAGTCATTTTTAATAGGTATCATAACACAAGGACCATCTGGATAAAATCAATATTACTAAACTGGCATTTTACTCTATTGTGGGAGATATTCCAGCTGTGGTCCTCCTCAATAATTGATGTTTTAAAATCTGCTTTGTCTACAAATGTGTGGAAAAAAACATCTATACAAAGAAAAAAGATCCTCTGAAAAAAATTAAGGTTGACATTTCTAAAGAAGCAAAATAAAGTTTTTGCCCTCTGTATGTCATGCACATCCTTATACTTGGAATGACAAGAACTATGAACAATTTGAGGTGTACCTATGTGTTTCCACTCCACAAAGCACATCTTTTTACATTCAGGCCCATCTGAGTAACTTAATCCAGCCTCTTGGCTGTATGCTTGGTTGCACGCATGACCTTCTGACTGTGATCTGCTATGAAAGCTCCAACAGGACTACGCTTGTATTTTTCTGCCAGAAGATGTCAGCATAGTGGATTCTGATACCAGAATTCTCATGTCTGTGTGGAAAGATTGTGGTAGCTTTACTTTGGAGAATGGTCCCATAGGCTTTCTTGTCAAAGGTACTGTGTAAGGGACAACTATGGCTTTGAAATTTAATTCTCATGAATAGTTCTTTCAAAAACTGCAGAGAATCCAAACTTCTTCTAGGATCAATGAAGGGGTTGCTTTAAGAGTGGGAATCCCCTGAGCTCCATATGACAGCAGGAAGGCCGTTGCCAACTCCCTGAGCATCCTGGCACTCTAGATGCTTATTTCATCTTCCATCTTACTTACTGCTTGTTCTTCTGCTTTTTCCAAGCGAATGAACACTCAGCAGTAAGGGGAGCAAGAAGTAACAGTAGCCTATTTTGCACACATACCCCTCTCTCTGTGGACAGTGATGTGAGATGGGCCTATAGGATCAGGGCAAGATCAGTAAAGAGAATGATCAAGAAAAGGACCTTTTGAGTGTATCTTGCCCTTAAAACCTTCAAATCCCTGGTGTCAAATACAGGTATCCAGTAGAAGCTGGATACAATGACTTCAAAATGGCCTTTCACTTTTCACATCATTGTGCAAATGACACAAATTACATACAACAAGCAACTTTGTAAATCATGTCACGTATGTGATTATATCATGAGACATGCAATATCATTTTCCCATTCCCTCTGCCATTGTTCTAGAAGCAGATGCCCATAGAGCAACAATGAAAGAGATTATTAGTGAAATATGTCATACATATTTTCTGATCCTTAACCAGCTAAATTTCTCATACCTATTAGATTTCCACTTAGCGAGAGAGCTTCTCTCAGAGCATTTGGAGAATAGATCTCTACATTTATTCTCCAAATCCCAATAAATCTATCTCTAGAAACTTAAGCAGCACTTAAGTTAAGCAGAACAAGTCAAGGACTGCATATTGGATTGCTTTTATTGCAGATAAATAATTGTTTTTATTGCAGATACAAGAAGCCCTAATAATGAAGATTAGCTTCTGCAGAATCTGGCAACCCAGCTCTCTTGATACAACAGCCCTCTTTGTCCTGCCCTTCTTGATGCTGCATCTTTCGTGGCCTTGGGTGTGGAAGGCACGACACCGTGTTTTTGGTATCTGTCCTATCTAGTCTCAGGCCCTTTGCTTCTAGTCTTGGCAGTTTCAGCTCTCACACTTAAAAGACAAAAACCCTAATGCTTTCACGCCAAGACAACTAGGTGTCATTTTCCAAAAGTGAATTATAGCTGATAATCTTTTAAAAAATAAGCCTTCTGTTTAATACTCTTGAAAGAACACATTGGACCTATAGCCATGTACAGGAAAATATTATACTCAAATCTAATGACATATTTTTGGTACACATCTCTGATGCATGGCTCCAGTTTCTATATGAAGAGGTCAGATGAGTTGAAACCTGTCTTCTAATAACGATCCTGGAATAATGAACTTCCATAGAATGAAAATACAGAACAGCACAGTGATTGTTATGAGATATGGTCCTTGGTCGTACTGTGAATGTGGAAACAAACTGGGGATTTCATACAAAAATATAAAATTAAAAGGAAGGTTTCATTTGTGGGCTTATTGATTTTTACCTCTAGACTTTTTCTCCTCTATGAATGAATGAATGAGTGAGTGAGTGAGTGAGTGAGTGAGTGAGTGAGTGAGTGAATTCAACTATCTACTCAGTGGCTCCTGCTACATCAGATCGGGCAGTCTTGCCAGCATGTACTGCAGCACATCTGTACCTTTGCAGCTAAAAGTCACTTTGTTTAATTTCTCTCTACTGGGAGAGAGGCTGCATGTTGAATATTGTCAGTATGATTTCAAAGGAAATTCCCCAAATTCACCAAACTCCCCAAGGAAATTGCTTAACATGAAAGGAAACTGTTCACATTGTTTGTTATTGAAGAAGGGAAACAAAGTCTGATCCAATAAGCTAGGAAAAAAATAAAATCCAGTATTATTAAAAATGTAGAAAAAGGAAAACTTTGAATCAGGGCAGCTCATCTTTAATGAAAATAGATTAGATGCTGAGTTGCAGAAAAAGGAAGGAAGGAAGGAAGGAAGGAAGGAAGGAAGGAAGGAAGGAAGGAAGGAAGGAAGGAAGGAAGGAAGGAAGGAAGGAAGGAAGGAAGGAAGATTGTAGAAAGCCAAACTTTAGAGCATTTTTTACTGTAAAATTGGAGGTATTTTGATACAATTTTGAATATTGGTCAAATCTGGCAGTATTTCTAGTCATACTTTTGTTATGGAGATTACTAGCTAATGGTTCAGGAGTCAGGAAATATCTCCTCCTGTGAAGTAATAGCCAGGAAATAGTAGGAATGTCCTTTAGGGTTTTAAATGGGGAAGATCATTAGAGTATGATCAGAGAAGTGAGGCATAGTTAATGCTATCATAAATCATTGATCCTTTAACTGATTTTTTTTTTGTCTCAAAAATAATGCAATGGGAAAATAAGTTGATTAGAATCAAGGTGAGAGTTTTTCTATGATTTTTCCATTGTAAGTGGTTCTACATATGGATAGCAACTAATGGCACTTACAACAAAATACTGTACTACAAATTCAATGTTGTTCATTAGATTGCTTCTGATTACGGTTTTGTTAGCTAGCCAACTGGTCAACCACAGCCTACTCTAGAGCATTCCCCTAGACTTTTAATGTACCTTTCTCCTTAAATAAAAACACAACACTGACTGTTGAAATCCCATAGTGACTGGGACTTTGAATTTGTTTGCATTTAGCTCCTTTATTTTTTTCAAATAAGAATCTGGTACTTTTACATAACTAAGAATTCCCCAAACAAAGCAAGGCCTCTTTTTTCTCTGGGACTTGTCTTATAAGGGTGGAAAAAATTACTGCATAATGTGTATAGATAGCAATAGACAGATGCAAAAGATGTAGTCAGAGAGCAAGGATTGGTTAAGATACAGAGGCAGAAAAAAGACAGAGTGATTTTAATGGAAATTAAACATGTTTTCAAAGTGGAGTGACTGAAAATAAAAATAAAAGGAATGAAATCATTTGGGATAAAAATGAAGTGAGGGGATGCTGGAAGGAATATTTTGGAGATTTCTATGGGAATGATAGTGATATGTCACAGAGTGTGACTGAAACCAATATTACCAATCTTAGTATTCAAGATAAAAAATAAGTAATAAGTGCATTGTGCACACTGAAAAATGGTAAAGTTGCAGGAGTAGATGGTGTAACTGGTGAAATGCTAAAATTTGGATCTGATTTGCTTATGGAAAGGCTGTGGAGTCTGGAACAATTTCTCTCCCCCCTCTGGACTATACAATATATACAAATATATCTGTATAGTAATCTGCAATTGTAAAATAATCTGGAAATTAATCTTATAAATCAGAAGTGGTTCATGGTGGTTTTATTCTAGTCGGATCCAAAAACAGCCCTGCTTGATCCAAAATACCTTGTCTGAAACATCATAGAGTGCTTCCAACTTAGACAACTTCCAGAAAACCAATATATTACTCCCAAAACATTGCATCAATAAGACTGAAGGGGAATGGAAAGTTGTATGCTATGCTTCCTTACTATATATTACCCGCTAAGTGACATTTAAATGGTATATTGTTGTTTGATTTTACTTTTCAAGCTACCTATTATGACTGTACTCCTGAAAGACAAAAGATAGGAAAGATAAACAAACAAACAAACTGCGAACTCACTTTGACTTGCCCAAGCATATATTCTCTTGTTATCTACATTTCCTCGCAAAATACTCCCAGTGCTGATTTCTCCCATGGGGATCCAGACCAAAGTAAATATGCAACACGAACCCACTTGGGGGTGGGGAAACATAGAAACAGATGTGGTGGACTTGAAATTGTAAATAATTGTAATCAGGGGGACAATTAACCCTCTTTCCCCGGCTGATCTTCCATTTCAAGGTTTGTCCTTGTGTGGCTACATCACATTAAAACTAAAAGCAAAATGCAAAGGATTGATTGCACATGTTTATATGAGACCCATAACCTGGGCCTAAATCTTGCTCAAAGGAAACAGAAAGGAATGCGTTGGTTTTCCAAAAAAGACTAAATATTTTGCATATGCTACTCTCCCAAAATCTATAAATTATCTTTATCCAAGGTCATTAAATGCAACTAAATACTCCAATTCCAAGTAACACCAGTTATCATTTGTTTGTTTTTCTCTTGCATTTATGTCACAGAGAAAAAATATTATGCAAACTAATTAACAAAAAAAATGTATATACAGCAACATTACCAACCATATAATGTAACATCAATATTAATAATCATTATCATAAAAAAGAAATAAAGTGTCATTTGTTAATAGCATGTGCTATCGCTACACTCTTGGGTTTCCTTTAGCTGCGATCTCATTGTATTTTATATTGCTTTGGAGAAGGGTGATGAGTTAAGTAACTCTACAGTTCATTTTTGCCTTTGGCAAAAGAGTTGAATTCAGCTCAGGGAAGATGGTTGCATAACTTGTAAGGAATTATTACACAATCAGAAGAAAGATCAGCCTTTCTCTTCCTGCTCGCCAGTAAATTTTTTATCATCTGCCTTTCGGAATGAAAAGGATAAAAGATGATGTGTACCTAGTCTTCAATTAGTGTTAATTGTTTTGGCAGCACTTTTCCATGTACAAACGTGTCTTACAATTATATTCTCATTTATCCTCCCAGCTCTGTGCTAGGTTAGGTTGAGAAATAGTGACCTATTTCTAGGATTTTTTGCTTAATTCTGCCCTTCCTTCCCCACCCTCCAACCCCTTTCTATGCATTTCTCTTGTTTTCTATTTCACGTGGGATGAAAAAAGGGGGGAGGAATTCTAAAAAAAAAATTCACTACAGATGGATTAAAACCATACATGTGAACTTAACAACTATAGCAAGATTGTTCCACTATTTCCGACCAGAGGTACCCATTCATAAACATTTAACCTGGAGCCAATGCAGATCTCTATCCAAGATCAAAAACTATTTTCTCTCTGCAGCAGAACAATTAACCACACTCAGCAAAATTACCTATTTGCTCTTTTGATTGAGTGTGGAAAGTGTTTGGCAAAATCTCAAAAGCTAAGGGAGCAATTAGATATAAATCACCTTAAAAGTGGACTTCAGAATCCATCTACTTTATATTCATTTTTACAAGTATGATATGCAACAAAAAGGTTGTATTGTAAGAAATACAGTGTTCAGGATCACTCAAGTTTTTTGCCTTTCATAATCAGCCATTATTTTGGTGCTTAGTAAAATATTTAGCCTTCATTGGGCTTTTTCAGATATTTTCTCACTTCAGGAATTTCAAAATTTTATTTTAGTGTTGGTTTTTGTTGTTGTTGTTGTTGTTCCTGAAAATCCTACAGACCTGTTGATTCCTTCCTTTTTTGCACAAGTAATTCAGTTTGGTTTTCTAAGGAGCAGCATCTTGAATCTAAACACTGGAAACAGAAAGCATTATAAGAGTGCTCTTCTACCTCCCTACTCTAAAAACAGAACACTCTTGAACAAGTGTTCTGAAAGAGAAAGAGGGGGGAAGGATGGCTTTCAAGAGAAGGCAAATTCAAGCTGGGGTGGGATAGGAATTGCTAAAATTACAGAAGACAGCCTCAAAATGAAAATGTTCAGGATAGATTTGCACATTGAGCACCAACCAACAAAATGCAGTTCAGCGGCAAGAAATGTAGGGTTCTGCACTTAGGTAAGAAAAACCAGATACAAAAGTACAAATAGGCAGTAGTGGTTATGCGAATGATCTAAATGTCCTAGAAGACCACAGATTAAGCTTGAGCCAGCAGGGTGCTGCAGCTGCCAAGAGGGCTAATGATATCTTGGGCTGGGTCAACAGAAGTAGAATGTTGAGATCGTTCTGCTCTATGCTGCATTGGTCAGACCCATACCTGGAACACTGTATCTAGTTCTGATCATCATGATGAAAAAGGGATGCTCAGGGACTGGAAAGAGTACAGAGGAGACTGACAAAGATGATGAGGGACTTGGAGGCTAAAATCCCATGAAGAGCAATGAATTAAACACAAACACAACCTAAACAAGAAAAGAAAGCTAAGGGGAGACGTGATAATAGTATTCCAATATCTGAAGGGTGTGGATTTATTCTCCATAGCTCCCAAGGGCAGAACAAGAACCCAGTGGGTGGAAGCTTTACAAAGGGAGATCCAGACTCCCAATATGAAAGAATTTACCTACCCAAAGGGCTATTAATCTACAGAACATCTGCATCATTGGAGATTTTCAAAGCAAAGGCTGGACAGCCATTTTCTTGGGATGGTACAAGGATTCCTGCCCTATGGTTCTATGATTCAATAAGAGAAAGTTGGGGGGGGGGGGGAGAAGGACAAAGGAAGCAAAAAAAAAAAAAAATCAAATAGAAAGACTCAAAAGTTTCCATGGATTTTAAAAAGGTTATTTAATTGAAGGAAAAGTTGGAATCAAAAATGTTCCCATTTTCCAGGAAAAAGGAAACGACGGAATCAAAGACAATCCATTTTCCAGATATTTGATGCATCACCAGGTTTCACAAGTTCAGTTCAATGAATGAGCAGGATTATAGTAGAGGAGAGACAGCAGCACTGCAAATGAAGACTCATAAGCAAAAAGTGATGCACAGGGAAAAAGAGAGATCACATACCCCCACCCCCTCCGCATTTTCTCTGGACTAAAGTTTGCAAATGGAGCATGATTATCAAGAAGTGGTACAAACTGGAATACTCTCAGAGATACCAGAATTCTCCCCCAAAGAGTCTTGGAGCAAGAGTTCAAGGGTGGGGCAGGGCAGAAGGTCAGCCTCAGAGGGACTGAAATTTGTATGCTATGTTTGAAAAGTAAGGACCTCTTTCGTGCCCCCAATCATTCCCAAATTTTGTCTGAAAATTCAGTTCATCTGAAAACAGAGGTGCATCACCCATGTCCCACAAGAAAACATGTGGCTTCAGACCCTTTCAAAAGAGGTTCTCAAACAGTGATTCTGGGATGGAAAAGTTGTTAAATATAATTATTGAAAAAGAATGTATTCTCTTAATTTAATTTAAATTTAAATTTAATCTAGTTTGTTTTTGCCCTGCCCTATCCACTGTATTTTGCAACCAACAGCAGACTGTTCAAAAGAAAAAGAAAGCTGAGGAAAATTTGCACATTCCTATCTTAAAAGTCTCCGGTATCGATTAACCTTGGCACATGTTTTTATATAGTTCCTTATTCCCATGACTCCCATGAGTGGAAGAAATATACCAAATATAGTAAAGCAAAAATACTTTATTTCTGAATATGGGGATAGTTTAGATAGGGTGGAGAATTCACATTCCTGAATTTTAAATAGTCTGAGACTGAGAAAGACAATTAAAAAAAAAAAAATCCTGTAGCTGGATTCTATCCACCTTATTCATAATAGATAATTTCACAAAGGGAAATTATTTTTTTTCCTTTGATATTTTTTCCTAGTGGCAGTGAGGAGTCATCAAACAGAGGACAGATTAGTGATAATATAATGCCCAAAGTCAGAACTGCAAGGATTTTTTGAGAGAGAACACAAGCAAGGCAGTTTTTCTACCACCCTAAGCAACTTGAAGGTTTATTTTTATTATATCAAAATGCAATAAAATAAATTCATGCATGAAAATATTTTGGATTTATGTGCATGAGACTGCATGGTACTTAGATCAATGCTAACATTAATCTACGTCAATGCCACCTTTTCAGTGTGTGCCTTGCCTTACTCCTGCTACCACATATATAGGCCAACATTCTGGCCCTTTCAAACACTGGAGGGGATTAACCAAGGCACAAGTGGAGTTGAATATCATTTACCTGTTTCGTTTTTTTTGGCCTTCCAGGAGCTACAGGTTCCTTTAATGTAAGATTAAATGAAGCCCTAAATAAAATCAAAATACAAAGAATGTTTAAAGGGCATCTGAACAAGCTTCATGTGATTTATAAAATAATGAGCGAAGGAGGAGGAGGAGGAGGAGGAGGAGGAGGGCAGCTCAGGAAATGATAACCAGTTCATTCTTTGACTGATCTGGTATGTTCATGTTTGTCTATTTTTGAAGCTACTTAATTCTGTTGACCATCTTAATTAGTGAATGCAGGGTATGAAAGAAAAATCTTAAGTAAATAATTGACCACATTAGATAAAATACACCAAAAGTCTTAGTATTAAATGAACACATGGATTCTTAGAAAACCATGATGTTACATGCACAATTTTATTTATTTTATTCCCAGATAACCAGGATGATCAATTCTACACTGAAGAATGACAATATTGTTGTAGATGTTGCCCCTTAGCAGATATTTCTTTTTGTGTGTGTGTATATATAATTTTTATTAAGGATTTTGATTACAATAGTAAAATCTAATGCAAACTAAACTTAAAGAAAAGAGAAGAAAGAAAGAAGAATAGAAAGAAGAACTTAAAGAATAGAAAGAAGAAAAAGAAAAAAGAAGAAAAATAAGGAAGAAAGAAGAAAGAAGAAAAAGAAAGAAGAAAAAAGAAAGAATATAATAAAGAAAAAGAAAATAAATATATAAAGAAGTGACTTCCAACCTTCATTACAAGTATAGACAAATTCACCCCTTATGAAGATATCTCTTCATCCCATATCCCATCCCTTATCTATAAGCAAATCCATAAAACATCAACTTTTCAATCCTAGTGTCAGCAAAAAGTCTGTAAAGAGTTGCCAGAACTTTGCAAAAAAAGTCTTATTTTAACTTTATACTCTTTCTTTTTATTTCTAACAATCTTAATCTTTAATTCATTCAAATATTGTCATAGGATTTGGTTTCTCTTGAATTCTTATTTATACCATTGCACAGATTTCTTTAAGGCTTTAACATGCCTCCTTTGTAGATCCAATTAAAAAAAAACACACATTTTCCAGGTCATTCCCTTGATTTGTCATTTGTATTTTCCCTTTAGTTTTTAAAACTTCAGCCAGTTTCTTTTGTATCTCCAATAAAGTGTCCTTTTCCAAATCATTCTCTTGGCCTGTCATTTGTAGTTCTATTTTTGGTACTTTCTCTGTCTTGTCAGACAAAATTTGCTCTACATCTGTCATTCCTTCATTAACATCTTTTGGACATAGTCTATCCATAGAGTCAGATATCATTACTGACACTGTTGGTTTTTTTTCTTTTTTAGATTTTTTAATCCCACCTTTCTTATTTTTATAAATAATTCAAGGTGGCAAACATACCTAATACTCCTTCTTCCTCCTATTTTCCCCACAACAACCACCCTGTGAGGTGAGTTGGGCTGAGAGAGAGTGACTGGCCCAAAGTCACCAGCTGGCTTTCATGCCTAAGGCAGGACTAGAACTCACAGCCTCCTGGTTTCTAGCCTGGTGCCTTGACCACTGGACCAAACTGGTATTGTAGCTACTACGTAATTTCTGGCCCCATTCTTCAAAGATCTCCCTTAATATTTCCAATGTTATGATTTTTTGTTTGTCATTTTATAAGTCCCAGTACTAACCAACACCAAAAGCAGGCTTGTATTTTTTTTTCTTCTACTTAGAATCTTTAGTCCCCTCTAGTGTCCAGTTTCTAATATCATAAAGTCACTTATCTTTGTTATGACTTACAATAACCTAAGATAGCCAAAATAAGCCTGGCTCCCATGAGAAGCTATTTATTTTTTATAGTTAATTCCAGAATCTTATAGTAAAAGTCAGTATTCCAGATTTAACTGGACCCTTAATCCATTTATAACTTTCTTAAATCAAAATCTTATTTACCTTTTTGCTGTTTATTTCAAATACTTTAAGTTCTTAAGCTTATAATTAATTTTTCTTTTGTTCAGAGTTGAAGCTAAACTCACCTGGCCACTTTTCAAAGTTGTCGTTCCAAAGGTCTCTTAATAGCTTTAAGATGATTAATAGACAATTCCTGAAAGTGATTAGAAAGTGAGGTTTGCAAACTTAGTGTCCTTTAAAAGACTCTGCCGCAGTTGCAAGCAAAATGGCTAATCCCTTTGTCTCCCGATGTTCAAACCTGCAGAAGATGGCTATCCTGCAGTGTCCTCATGAGGAGCAACCATCTGGGACACATGTGGGTGATCTTCCATCGTCTCCTTATCCAGAGAGGTTCTGAAGAACCAACCTACTCACCTGTCCTTCAGTCTTTGCCACTGTCATCAGTTCCGCTTTCACAGAGATGACTTCAGTTTGTCATGTCTCCCCCAGAAGTTCCCCATCACAGATTTTTCCATAGTGGTATTTCATTGGCTGACATCTCAGGGGACTGCTTATGTCTTAAATGTAGAACCAGCCACCTCAGAATGTTTTTTTTCCCCCTAAAAAAGATTTTGTCTTGTCTGAGTTTCCCCATCTCTGTGATTTTGCACCATTTTTTTTTAGTTGTATTTATTTTATTTCCAAACAGGGAAGGAAGTCAGGTTGGAAATTGCAGATCAGTAGGGAAGGTTATGAGCCAACCAGCTATAAGACTAGCACCAGATTCAGTACAACACAATTCCATTAAAAGATTAATAAATAATGTAGTCAGGTAGACAAAGGGCTTTATATAAACCTAAATAATCCTATGTATTGATTTAAGCTGGTCACTGGCTGAAAATAAAGTCATCTGTCTTCTATCTACATGCTAATTAAACTCAAATAATCATATATATTAATTCCCTATTAATATGTACCTCAACCTTTTATACTAATGTTCCAACACTTTTGAGTAGCACATCCAATGCAAGTTTGAGGTAAGATGAAGAGGATAGGTCTATATGCATTCCATAGTTAAAGACAGAGTCTTAGGAGGCCTCTGGTACCTTCTAATATCTTCTTGAAGGAACATCCTTCTTCCAGGCACATGATGCACATTCTGTCTTCACACAGGCTTTTACAGTTTGGATTGGCCCCTTGCTTGTCCATAACCTGTTTTTTGAAATCAGTACATGACCAATATTTGCTTAAGAAGGTATTGCACCACTTCTCAGTTTTTTCATTCTTGACGTTTGACTTCAGATGTATAGCCCTCTCTTTTCTTAACACTGAATCTTGATCTTCTCTCAAAAGTTATATAAACATTTCCTTAGCTTTCTCATAAAGCTGTGCAATACTTTGGATCTGATCAGAATGTGTTTCAGGGTGCACGGGAGCATGAACAAAACAAATGTTGGCAGCTTTTTAAAACAGCCAAGTCTATTTCTAGGACTGCAAGGCTGCAATGGAGGCCTCCCACTGTAGCTGTAGTCTGTAGCCATGGAAACAGACATGGTTGCATCAATGAGTGGTTGACAGATACTTTGTTCATGCTCCCATTCATTCTAAAGCATCTTTTCCCAATCAAATCTGAAGCATTGCATGGCCCTACTCTTTAATAATGCAAACTAATTATTTATATATAATTTAGGTTTATAATTTATACATTATAATTAAATAATTTCAATAGAAGAGAATATGTGTAGCTCAGGGTTGAACTGTGGAGTCCTTGGTGCTCTCTAAACTTGTTTGCTTGCAGATGTTTCACTACCTCCATACTAGGTAACATCATCAGTGCAGTGAGTGTGGGGTTTGCTCCCTGTTTATTTACAGTAGCTTACCCTGCCAGTTTTGATGGGGGTGTGGTTTTCTCCTTGGTAGTTCCTTGATTAGGGTATTGTTTTCTGCTTGATTGTTTGTCTGGTGTTAATCCTTGTTTATCTGGGTGTTGGCTACTGGAGACGATGTGTCTTCTGGTCTTTTTGTTTCCTTCTTAGTTTTTTTAATGTTACTTTTGAATAGTGCATAAATGTGGTTTATCTCTAAGTGTCATTGATTAAAACTCCTTAATCTCACAACACGTGGACAGAGTCAACTACAGTTTCAATTGAGAGACTGTTAGCATCTTGGACCAAGCCAAATCCAAAAATGCTAGGGAATTCCTGGAAGCTTGGCATTCAGACAAATCAACCATCAATAGATACAAGCTATTGTAGGGCTCCACAATTAAGTAATTATTAAAAGCATTTTATACTGTTGCTGTATATAACAGTAAACTCTAGATTTCAAGGTCTGGGGAAGAGGCTTTAGTTGACTATAAACTAAGTGTAATGCTCCCCCATATTGGAAGAGTTATTTGCCCAACCACCACTACCACCACTGTGGAGTCCAAGGTCCAGATATAGCCACACTGCTTTCAGGGAACATTGAAATAATTTCCTCTTTGTGAAATCATATAAGTTTGGCAAAAAGAAATAGAAATATTGTTAGGTGCTACAAGGAAGCTAAGATATGCTAAAAACAAAACAAAAACAAAAATCAAACCAAAAAAACTTTAGTTAAAATTCTGCTTCAGGTAGCAGGTCTATTTACCCAAGAGTGTTTCAGGTAACTTCAGCTCTGGTTTTGATCTGGATTATCTGCAGATCCATAAATTGTGATAATGAGGATCTGGATCATTGATCATCACAACAAAAACTGACTGAATGAGGAAATAATCAAATAGCTGTATTGTTTTATCTGGACTGAATGAGATTTGCAGATGCACCAAATGTATGTAATGTTGGGCATGTGGAAGGGAAAACACAACGTTTTGCAACATCTGTACAATTAGGCTCAGAACCACACTATTATAGGATTTACAGAAGAAAATTAATTACTTAATAGTCAAATGCAGCCATAGCAAGGAGAAATAGGAGATAAAAGAAGTGATTTATTAATACAAAAGATAGGAAAGAAAAACATAAGCAAGAGCAATTAAAAAAAAATTATTTCCTAAACCTTATGCATTTTTATGTAACATTTAGGAAATAATGTTTGGATCACAGTGACTCTCTTATGAAAACTTTTGTTGTTAAAACCTGGTTTAAAAAGGCAGCATATAAAAAAGAAAATAAATAAGAAAATTATAAATAAATAAATAAGAAAACTTTAGATTGCATCAGCCAAAAAAATGAAACCATAATCACTGCATTTTTTTTTGGCGTTCTGGCTCCCAAAGGAGTTAATAAGACAGAGAAAGGGGAAAACAGTAGCACGGTCATTATCTTTCTTCAACGTTCGTCTCTCAAGCATTATGACTGCAACATTTTTTCCCTAGCTGGAAGACAGAACCGTTTGCACGGCTTCATTCATTCCCCCCACCACCACCTCCTTTCCCTTCATTTGTATTTGCTTTTGGTGGAGCAATATGAAAAGGAATTTATCATTTTGTACTGGCTGTTTATGATCTTCAAAATAAGATCAAAATTTGGGGCAGCAGTCAGATACCATTTCAGATCATTCAGACAAGGCCAAAGTGTCCCTAAAGCAGATTCTGAGTTAGGGATTTGGCCTGTAGGAAATACATATTCTTGCATATAAAATGATAATCACAGGCCATTTCAAAGACTGAGAGAGGCCACTGCCAGCTTTTGAAGATCCTAGCCATAATTTTTTTTTTTAAAGGAAACAATAAAATAAGAAGAAAAATTATTTGAATATTTTGTAAATTAAAAAACAAGTATTTCTGTCTTTTGACTACAAGGCCCAAGCCATCTGGCCTTGATATCCAACTTCCAATATATAGGGAGACTGAATCCCACGTAAGTGGGATGCCTAAAATAGAACCTAAAATTCTCCCCTGTCCCCAAATCTCCAGGATATATCATTAGGCAACCAGCCATAGACAGCAGCTTTTGGGTCTGCATGTGGGTCAGTGTTTAAGCCATTTTGTTTGTGTTCAGTATTTCACTTCTTTTCCTTTTGAACTTCTTTGATCTTTTCTTGGTCTTTTGGGAGGTTGAGCCTATAACTAAGTTCATACACATGTAATTGAACCAACTGCATATTGCTTTGTTTTTTGACTTTTTCTCCTTTTTCTGTTGTTGCCCCACGCTGAATTTTGCAGTATAAATTCCTCATGGTAGGTACTCACATTCTGGAAAGTCCTGGGTACATTAATGGTGCTTTATGAAATCTTCTTATTCTCATATATTATTCAAATAAAAGAATTGAATTAAACCAATCTGAATTGTGAGACCTAATTTATTTGGCATTTCAGTTCAATTAAAGTGTGTGAACGTATACATGTGCACAAAAGTCTGTCAGTTCTCCAAAACTGATTCAAAGGTAGCTTATTTGATTCAACACATCAGATTGATTCAGCAATTCAGTTTGAAGATTCTGCGATGCTTTGAGGACATTCATAATACAGGTAGAACTTGCCTCATTCAGCAACCATCTGAAGTTACAACAGTGCTGAAAAAAATAACTTTATGACCAACACCCACATTTACAACCTTCACAGCATCCCTCAGTCATGTAATTGCCATTACAGTTAGTACGTGTTGTCCTGTGCCTGACCTGTTGTTCCCCCCACGTTTGCAGAGTGGAGAGATTGGAGAGGAAGGGGTTACAAGAGAATAAGCAGGTACACAATAGTGAATACACATCAAAAGGAATGCAGTGGCACTGGCAGCCCCAGGTGTATTCAGGGCTGGGAGCCACAAGCATGCTATGCAAACAGCCAGTAGATTCCCCATTGTATACCCCATTGATCTGGTATTGATCTGGAAATTTAGAGTAAATTTAGAGTATGGTAGCAAGAAAACTGGGCATAATGATATTATTGCTCCAGTTTTATATTATTTTATAGGCTCTCAATTTGTCTATGGTCCCAATTCAAGACACTGGCTTTATCCTATATCGTTTCTCATGATTTTGGACTACAATTTCAGAGGAATAGCTCTTCTTCTATGTTCTACACATATCTTAAAATCATCCTTACAGGTTCTAATCCAGATGCCTTAATCCAGAGGTGGTGAGTGCTGCACAGGAGCAGACCTTTTCAGTGGTGTCTCCCTGATTTGAAATGCTCTCCCCAATGAGAGAAGCTTGGCACTTATTTTATTATCTTTTCAATGACAGGCAAATACAAGGCCCTATAGGTTATTTTATTTTTGTATAATCTTTTAATTGTGTATGCCTGCTGACTATACTTGTGTTGTTTATCTGTAGTATTCCAATTGCTGGTTAATTTTAATATTACATTGCGGTTTAGGATGTTGTAAGTCATCCTTGGAAAATAATATTTTGATGTTTTAAAGTAACTTTTTTTCATTAAATGCATCAATAGTGAGTAATGCCTTCTGCCCTGTTAGAGAGTCTAGCCAGGCAAGATTTAATTCTTTTTTTTTTTACCCAGCAGGAATTACAACATCCCATCTCTACTGATTGAGCCAGTCACATGAAGAAGTTCAGAGTTTATGGATTCCCTACCAATAAAGCTGACAATTATCTCAGCTTTCTTTCATTACATATGCTTTGGTACTCTCAGGATCTATATACAGAAATGTAAGCATGGAGCTTAAATGGATTATTTCTAGTTTATATTTTTCAGTTGCAATATTTTGACAGCTAGACATGAAGAATATTAATTGGAGCAGTTAATTGGCTTTATTTCTGAGGAACTAATTTGCAAAATTGTACACTTTCCTCAAGGGAATTATCACATGAGAGGCAGCATTGCGGATCCTTTGAATTTCAGGCCAATTGCAAATAATCTAGGGTGTCCTCTAAGGACAAAGAGATTGTTTGTATACCCCTCTCAGTACAATTTACCCTAAACAAGGATATCTACTGGAGACAGGGATAACCTGATTCCCTAGGTGAAGATACTTTGAACAAATTTTGAGGCTCTAGTAGGCCATAAAGGGAATTGGAATTGTCAGGTACCTTCAACAGCAATTTGATTAAGAGGTCAGAACAGGAAAAGCCATGGCTTAAAATTCCTGCATTTATTGCTTTGAAATTGGGCAGCTTTATCATCTCAGAAATGTCCTCCATGCATGCAAATTTCATCCCTTTCTATCTATATTTTAAAAGTGTGTATTTACCACACTAGTTGACAGTTTGATTTTCTGAATTGCACATTGGATTCAGACCCTGAGTGAATTCAGGTCCAGATTTGGTCTGATTCAAATTCAGCAATTTTCTACATCCCCAAATCTGGCTCAGACAGAATCTTTTGGTTGGAACATGCTATTGTTCTCAGACTTCCATCTCAAATGTCCTAATGAAAAATAAATGTTATTTATCCACAGTCAGATGCTGATTTAGAATCAGTGCAAGAAAGAACTAAAGAGATATAATAACAAAAGATGTAGATTGTAAACCTGCACTTAACACATGTCAGATATAACAATAACAACAACAAGGACAATTGTGATAAAAGGCAGTGTTATTGTCCCAATAACTTCAGAGTTTGTTGTTAAATTTTATTTCCTGGTGTAAATGTTTAAAAAAATGTGGCAAAATGCAGCATTCTGGCAGGATGACTGAATCTGACTAGTCTGAATCAAAGTCCAGATGGAAACTTCTTAAGTCACACTGACTCAGTCATTCAAACATAAGAAGAACTAAGCTGCATCTGACTAATAGCCCAACTAATTCAACATTCAGTTCCCAGAGCAGCCCACCAAACTTTTGGGGGGAACCCACAAGCAAGAAATGAGAGCAAGGACATCTTTTGCTCATGTCCCACGGCATTCTGCCTCTGATTCTAAGGCAGCGTTTTTCAAACGTAGCAACTTTAACATTCTGGCCAGGGAATGCTGGGAGTCCACACATGTTAAAGTTGCCAAGTTTGAAAAACACTGATCTAAGGGAAGCATATAGCCCTTGCAGCTGATTGTTTACAGGTGTTCACAGCAAGATGAGGAACATCATACTCCAACACCCACATGAATGCAAAATGACCCTTGGGCTTACCACCTTGTTAGCAGTGCTAGAGTTGAGAGATTTGGATGTCTACATTGCAAGTCTACTTTGAGCCTCAGGCTGTAGTGGAGAGTCTTATTGTCACCCGGTGCAGATTCTAAACACCCTGTCTCTGAAAAGTACCTTACTGCACATTATTGATTGTCTTACATATAGAGATCCTCACATATTCTTTCTTTGTCTGAAGTACATGACAACTGAATTGAGCCCTAGACGTGTTTGCCCTTTATCACTAAAGGGAGATACATTTGATTGCATTGAGTTTTAGAAACAGTTTAAAAGCAGGTTGATATTGGTTGTTTCATTCTTGGCTTTTGTTTCTTTCTGGTATATTCTCCAAGACACAAAGAGGACTTCAAAGCCCAGGGTTCTCGTGCCTTTGTAAACATCCCTCTGGGTTATCTTTGAGGAAAGCCAAGCCTCCCATTATGATCTGTTGTATGTATGATGAATTGCACAATGAGGCTTTGATCATTTTGGAACCTTTGGGCATTATAGTCATATGAATAATTTACTATGCAGATAATTAATAGCTGGGAAAACCTGGTTCATAACAAAACTTGGCAACAAACTGCCCTTTATATTAAATATATGCCTCATTTTCCACCACACATTTACATAGGGGACTAAAATGAAATTCACCAAGACAAAAGTAAAGCTGTATGAATTCCTTAGAAAAATAAAATAAAAAGCAAAATGTACTACCATTTGGGGAAAAGATCAGAGCTCAGTGGCGGAACATACCAGGTTTATATACCAAAGGTTCCTGTTTCAGTCCCTGATATTTCAGATTAAAGAAAAAAAGCAGAGTACTAGAGAATGATTGTCAACCAGAGGAAATAGCTCTAGGGACGAGTTCTTTCCATTCTACTAAGCAATTGTTTTGTTTTGTATTGTGATAGGTCAACTGGAGCATCTCTAGTTGTATGGACTCCAATTCCCAGAAGTTGCAGCAATAGCCATCCTAGAATTGTGGCACCTTGTCCACATGTCAAAGACTGAGGAAGCAAAGCCAGATATTTCTTATCTAAACTGGTGAAGAGCTGCTGATCATCAGAGCACAGGAGGTGACCAGAGGGGGAAAAAAACTTTCTAAATTATGGTATGATTTGTAGAATTCTTTCTCCTGGAAGGTCCATCTGAGGCTAGCTAGCATTCTTCTTCTTCCAGGACTATTCTCCAAACATTTCTATTTTTTAGGCATTTTGAAATATTATTTTTCCATGTTATTGTTACTGTCTTTTATTCCAATTGTTGTATTCTACCTTATTTTTGTCAACTGCTCTGAATATGATATACCTGATTTTCTACAAGCCAGGGGAAAAAAACAAACCAAACCAAATGTCTGTTCAGTCCTGAACATGTGTTGTGGAATCATTAGTATGATAGATTGCAAAACAAAATATGGTTTAATTTCACATAAAGCCTTTCTGGGACTGCCTTTGGCTACTCTCACAGCCCCATATGTGGAGCATAATGTATTAAATGAGGTCATAAATGTATAGTAGCTATACATGGACAGGCTTGTCCACCAAAATCTATTGCGATTTAATAGCAGGTGCTTTTGGTATCAATGCAAGCAGGTTGTCATACACTCTGCTGTCAAGTATGGTTCTATTTACTTTCATGTTTCATTACACTCTAGCTGCAGTTGCATGAGATGAATTTGGACAAGACGGATGTGGTTAGAAAATAGGGTTGGTTCGTACTGCTTTGTCCTAATTGCCTCTGTTTTGTCTACAGCAGTCTCTTTAGGATTAGTTATTACATATCAAATTACGCAAGTGGATACATAAATTTAAAATGACTTACTACGGATTTCCTTCACTGTGGATTGCCTCCTCCCACCCCCTCCCCTTCATTTCATTTCATTCCAGTATGCAATGGGCAACTCATAATTAGGGCCAAACATTTTGAATGAATAATCCTTCCATCTATGAATACCCCTTTTCAGATCTTTGTTTTTTATTTTATTTTGAAATAATGTACAGGCTTATTTCAATCCAAATGAATATAATTTGCCAAAAGCCTAAGGCTGTGCTAAGCACTCATCACTTATAGATAGACAAGGTGGAACCTGAGAACATTTCTTCTTCTCATTGGGGGGGGGGGCCAATTTTGTTCTCTGCAAGGTAAACATTACTACTCAACAGAAGGAAATAGATGCTCCAAGAATAAAGTTCTTTGAGAGTAACAGAATATAAGATGAAATGTTTAACCTACTGTTAAAACTAAAGTACTCCTATAGTCATTGTGCAAAATAAGCTCTAAGGCAAAGAATTAATACATCAAAGAATTCTGAATGTTATTAATACAGAAAAGCAAAGTTAACTCTACAACATGACTAGGAAAAGTGTAAGAAGGGAGATCAAAGGCAGCTTTGGCCAATTCTTTCTTTAGAAGTGTGAATTCCAGAAATGCCTTTCATAATTTAAAATCAGGCACTCTCTCTGTGGTTTAATATTTTAAATGTGCTCCTGACTGCAAATTTAACATGGATGGCAACGTTGTTTTTAAGGTTTTTTTTTTTTAACTCTATGAGCAAACTGATCTGACTCTCCATGACTGCTAATTTCATTGCCATTTTTTTTAAAAAATGGCTAAATTCTATTCTTTTCTACCTTCTAGTAACTTTCTTTAATTTACCCGTATCTGATGTTGGTTGGGATTGCTTAAACATTATGTTTCTCATTCTGAACCCTTCTCTTGTTTTTGTCCTGACAGCTTCTCTTTCTCCCACCACCACCACAAGCCATCCTCTTCTCAGTATTCAGATTGCCAGGAAAGGGACCTTGGTGTGTGGGTGTATGTCCCTTGCACTTGCTAGGAGTACAAATTCATTGCCTCCATCAGTCTAAAGTTCGGTTGAGAGCTACAGGAAATTGAGCCAAGAGCCACAGGTAGCTCTAGGACTATAAGAACAAGCTGTTGTGCTTGACTAACTCCAAACAAACACACCCCAACAGGTTGACAGTGGAAATAGTGGCCTTCCTCTGAGTTCTTTGTTTTCTCAGGTCCTTTCAGTTAAATTTGCCTCTACCTGTACTCCATGCTATTCTGTTCTGTTTCTGTTTCTAGAACCATGTGCCTGCTAATGGCTTCTCAAAATTCTTCTGTCAGGCAAGAGAATCATTTCACTGACATATTCCAAAGCAATATTGCATTTTCTAAAAGTTTAATCAGGGTAAGGCTCACCATCAGGATTAGCGCAATAGAAGCAAGTATGTGTACAGTCCCAGCAGCTTTCTGTGATTCACAGGGCTTGCACTCAGCATTGTTTCAGGGCGTTATGGTAGGGATTATTCACCATGTTGAATATTCAGAAAAAAAAGGCAAGAGTTGTTTTTCTACTTGGGTAGGGATGAAAAAAAGAACAAAAGCTCAGAATTATGCATCCTGGGAAACTTTGGCTCAGTTCTACTTAATAACGTGACCTGCTAAATGAAACTCCAAAGGTCCATCTAGTCCAGAAACTAATAATGACCACCAGGATGCTCCTGAGTGACTCACAAACTGGTCTTCAAAGCAATAGGCCTGTCCTGTTGTATTTTTTCATCAACTTGTACACAGAATCCATGTTTCTTAATGTAAACATGCCATACAGCTACTATTATAATTTCCTTGTCCTCTGGAGCTTGATGGGTCCAACAATGTGGCTGTTTTCTATTCTTCTTAAGAGGTTGAGAGGAATCACTTATCTAAAGGGCTTGAATAAATCTCACCCTATTTAGCTGTAAGTTTGCAAGCATTAGCAAGGTCACTTACAGTCTTCTATTACATCATCTCATTTACATTGACATTTCTCTACTAGTACTTTATATCTAAAGACATAAACTATAATTATTTCTGTCAGCTGGTTAGTAGGGTCTCTTTTTTACAAAGACAAAATGTATTACTTAGGGAAAAGAGTGCACCAGGGAAGAAAATTAGATTTGAAGATGAATTTTCACGGAATACTTACAAATGGCATTCTTAACAATTTAATTAGGGCTACATCAGGCTTCATTTTATCTACTGCTGCCATTTCTTCATGTGTCCTCATTTCAAATGTGGTATATGCAATTTTTTGTTAATAAGGAATTCAAGTTCTAAACTGGAGGACTATATTATTTTGTGAACATTACAAATCTAAAAGAGGGTGAACTCCCAACTTTTAGTACAAACAAAAGGATTTCAACTCCTTCTGCCACTGCCTTTTTGATGTATAATTAAATATTAGCTCTGATTATCTGCTGTTTACTAACTATTCACGATTTTAATGTGCGGAGGTAGGTATTTGCTCATGCTGGGCTTTTTATTGCAGTTTTATGTAAATCACCAAGATAATGACATCTCAAGCAGGATATACAAAATGAATTGGATGATCCACAGAAGCTGAAATAAAACACATGCACCTCTTTGCAAACCTTAATCTCAGTGGAAACTTGGGGAAGGGAATTCTGATTATTTTCAAGAAGTGAGTGCAGGAAGGTTTATACTGTGGAGGGGTAGAGAGTGGCGGGCAACAACAGCCTTTGTCCCCCATCCTGCCTTTCAAAAATAACTTTGAATGGGCTACAGGAGGTAGATTGACTTCCTTTTAACTCTCCTCTATTACTTCAGGATAAGAAAATATGTTTGCAATCAAACATATTTTCTTATCCGGAAGTAATAGAGGAGAGTAAAAGGTGCAATCAAACATATTTTTTTCTGGAGAGAGATTGAGAGAGGAGAAGAAAAGAGATATAAAAACACCTTGTCACTCCAAAAATGTGTTTGAATACTTTCACTCACCACCCCTATCCAATGGCCTAACACTGTATTTTGGAGAAATCAACCACCCCCAATCTCACACATATCACAAAACTGAGTAAAACCATTAGTGTACTTGCATATGTGCATTTCAGATGAATCTGCCAAAAGTTCCCAGACAATTTAGGCTGGATAAGCTGAATTTTGAAGGCATTATATATATTGTCTAGGATAGTTCTCTCGGTCAACTCATTAGAGTTGCAGAGTTTGCTTCTTAGCTATTTTATATTTTAAATAATGGTGGATTTTGTTCTATATTGCCTCATCTGTGAGGTTTGAAGACTTGCAGTTTGATAGTCAGGAGTTTCATCATTAGATTAACATTAGATGGGAGAACATTGATTTGGTTGCCTACCAATTAACCAAACATTGTTTTGTTGATTCTAAAATTCCTAGTCTGAAGTATAAATGAGATATTATCATATTCAGTTGCCAGTGGGACTTGCAATTATGACTGGATTTTCTATTTTTATATGTTATCCAGTACACTTGTTAGGGGCAACATGGTGGAAGATCTCAATAACTTTGAGTAGAAATGGCAGATGAATTCATCTAGTTGGTGTAGACGTAGATCTATATTTTGAAATGAAAGCAGAAAGATCCCTGGCCATAAATACTTTCTGTCTATCCCTTCAATATCTAGATCAGGCCTGCACAGCTCATGGAAGGGAAAGGGCCACATTGATAAATTAAAAATAATCACAGGGCAGGAAGGAAGAACTGGTACGCTGATCAGCTGCTGGGCAGCTAGCAGCACTGTGATATGGAGGGAACTGGCAATGTTGGTGAGTCCTGGAGGCAGGCCTTTGTCTTTCAGGGAGGCAGCAGTGGTGGTGGATCTTCCCTGACAGGGGTGACATTTGATGGCAGTGAATTTACTGGGTTTTCAAAACACACCAGTGGGCCCCACAAGA